>NW_027506894.1:795689-890689 GCF_052324685.1 Brachyhypopomus gauderio
AGGGGACAAGAACAAGAATGACCCGCACCGGGCAGAGAGAGGACCCACCCAGCAGGGCAAGGTATATACACAAACACACACACACACACACACACACACACACGGAGCAGGGCAAGGTGACTCGTGTATACACACACACACACACACGCACGGAGCAGGGCAAGGTGACTCGTGTATACACACACACACACACACGCACGGAGCAGGGCAAGGTGACTCGTGTATACACACACACACACACACACGGAGCAGGGCAAGGTGACTCGTGTATACACACACACACACACACACACACGGAGCAGGGCAAGGTGACTCGTGTATACACACACACACACACACACACACACACACACGGAGCAGGGCAAGGTGACTCGTGTGTGTGTGTGTGTGTGTATATACACACACACACGGAGCAGGGCAAGGTGACTCGTGTGTGTATACACACACACACACACACACACACACGGAGCAGGGCAAGGTGACTCGTGTATATACACACGGAGCAGGGCAAGGTGACTCGTGTATACACACACACACACACGGAGCAGGGCAAGGTGACTCGTGTATACACACACACACACACGGAGCAGGGCAAGGTGACTCGTGTATATACACACACACACACGGAGCAGGGCAAGGTGGATGACACGTGTGCACACACACTACTCTGTAATGTATTACACAGGGACTTTGTTATGCTCTTAAAGTGAATCGTTAGTTCATTGTGTGTGTGTGTGTGTGTGTGTGTGTGTAGGCGCGTCTGGTGCTGGAGAAGGTGGAGGGTGTGTCGGTGGGGCAGCTGTGGTTGGAGTTGTTCCGTTTCTACACACTGGAGTTTGCAATGGAGGATTACATCATCAGCGTGCGCCTGAAGGAGCTGCTGCCCAGAGACGTGAAGAACTGGCCACGCCGCCGCCTGGCCATCGAGGGTATTACACTTACATATATACATGTATACATACATACATACATACATACATATACCAGGGTTCGTACGGTCATGAAAAACCTGGAAAAGTTATGGAATTTGAAAATAGCAATTTCCAGGCCTGGATAAGTTTTGGAAAAAAACTTTTTGGAAAAAATAAAAAATACTCAAATGTTTTGGAAAAGTCATGGAAATTTGCTTGACACAATAAATGTATGTTGTTCTGATAACCGGAAGAAAAAATTAATAAATATAATATAGCCATTTTTTTTCATTGTGCGGACCGCTAACGTAACTTCACACATTAGTTCACTGCGTTAGCGTCGGACTCCAAGCGGAGCTGTAGATTGTACTTTGATGTAAATCAGCGTAATGCTGGTAAATGCCGATTAAACAATGACTGCTTCAGTTGGACAAATACAAGCTATGGCTTGTGAAAGACAAGGACACGGGGCGTGCAAAATGTGCACGGTTAACGATGGGGTTAGAGACTGAAAAGTCCGTCATAAAGCAGTTTTCGTCGTTAAGCGCGACCCTAGATTTAGATACGTTTTGATCGTAAACACAGTATAGAAAAAAAACTAACGATGTCCTCGTGCGTACAACGTGAGAAAGAGCGATCGTGTTGCCGAGATGGGCTGCAGTGGAGCCTGTGCTGCCTCAGCTTATCGTACACAACACTCCACAACACTCCACTGTGCTGCCACTGCTCCTCCGTGCACGCGCGAAATAAAAAAAAAGTAGGTCGTAACTCCGGTTTATATTGATATTGAAAATACGGTAAATGTTTATTTTTTCAATTAAACCATGTGGCTTGTCATTAATTTATGATATACTGTGGAATTTTGGCCTGGATTTTTTCTTATTTTTCATGTCTACATGTATGTTTAGAGAATGTATAGTCATTAAAATTTGCCTCAAAGTCATGGAAAAGTCATGGAAATTGATTGTCAAAAAAGTGTATGAACCCTGATATACTCACACACGCCGCCGCCTGGCCATCGAGGGTATTACTTACATATATACGTACATACATACATACATATACTCACACACACCGCCGCCTGGCCATCGAGGGTATTACACATACATATATACATATATACATACATACATACATACATACATGCATGCATACATATACTCACACACGCCGCTGCCTGGCCATCGAGGGTATTACTTACATATATACATATATACGTACATACATATACTCACACACACCGCTGCCTGGCCATCGAGGGTATTACACTTATACTCACACACGCCGCCGCCTGGCCATCGAGGGTATTACTCACATACATACATACATATATACATACATACATATACTCGCACACACCGCCGCCTGGCCATTGAGGGTATTACACATACATACATACATACATACATACATACATACATACATACATACATACATACATACATATACTTGCACACACCGCCGCCTGGCCATTGAGGGTATTACACATACATATATACATACATACATACATACATATACTTGCACACACCGCCGCCTGGCCATTGAGGGTATTACACATACATATATACATACATACATACATACATATACTTGCACACACCGCCGCCTGGCCAGCGAGGGTATTACATTCACATGTATATATATATACATATATATATATATATATACTCGCGCACACACCGCCGCCTGGTCAGCGAGGGTATATAAATATATATATATATATTAGGGTTGCAACGGTATGAGATTTTCACGGTATGATAACCGTCTCAGGAAATACCGCGGTATCACGGTTATCACAGTATCAGAGTTTGTTACATATATTATTAAAATATACACTGACCCTTAAAGAAATTGCAACAAGTGTTTTTTTTTTTTTTTTTTTTTTTGTTCAATGAACTATTTATTGTTGAAACCTGGAACTATTGTATACAAAATGTCTCCTTTAAAAAAATAAGCTGTACACTTGTTTATATAAATACTGCAAAATTAGAGAAACCTAAATAATGGATTTCAGTAGGCCTACAATTATTTAAGTTTAAATTATTTAATATCTGATTCACTGAGCCTGGGTCAGTGTCTGATCAACAACTGTTGTAAACGTCCGTTTTACTGCCAAGTTAGAATATAACCAGATACTGCAAGTCAGAAATAAATTCTCTTTCTGGTCCTCACAATATATTTCTATTTTAAGGCTTTCACACAGAGTCTGGTTTTAACATATGAAAAACAGGCACGTCAGAATTTGAAAATGAAATCATGTAAATTAATGGCGTCCTTCACATCCAGTGAAAGCAAGGACCTTAAAAAGCTAGGTTTATACTTTCACGAGTGACCGTAGCGCGCGACTCCGCGAACGGCGGAAGTGTTTATACTTTCCGCGTGCAGTGTTGTCCGAAACGATATGTGGTAGTATAAAAAAACACCCCTCAACAACAGGGGAATGAACACTTACCTGACGAAATTTAATGCTGCTTTGTGTTTCAGGTTTGAAAAGTGCTGGAAGTTAGGCTAAAATACTTGAAAATGCTTGAAATTGTAACTGCTTGGTTTCACAACAAATAGCTGTCTGACTGAACAGTTCTCTTGTATTACATTAACAAATACGAGCCTCTTGTAATTCCAGGACGAAACATAAGAGAACGTGAAGACGTTAAGATTGGGTGTTTTGAAAATAAACCACCATTAAATAATGTGATTAAAAGCGAATTATTTCGAGTATATGTATAAATGTTTAACTTATTTAAGTTTATCGTGCTGGGAAATATTGAACTGGACCTTTAAAGTGCAAGTGCTTTAATTCCACCTTATAAAGGTGTATGAACCCTGCAAACATGACTTGGTTCATTGCGCTGAGGCGCGGTGTGCGTGAAGTTACAAAATTCGAGAGGTGCACGACCTCGCGAATCGACAGCGCGCGAGATCCTCGCGCACGGCTAGCCACCGCGATTACGTCATTTTCGCCGCTGATTTTAGTTTAGCCTTTTTTTGTAAAAAAAATTAAGTTTGGTGCACTTTCTGTCATTCTCACCGCTGTGTGCTGAGTAGCTGAACCGGAGCGGAGTTGCGCATGCGCGGGTCAGTTTCTCCGCTGGCTTGCTTTTTACCGGTAATAAGCAAACGCACACGGTATGGTAACCGTGCATTTTAATACCGTGGTATACCGTGAAACCGGTTACCGCTGCAACCCTAATATATATATATATATATATATATATATATATATATATATATATAAAAAATACACACACACACTCGCATATGCCACCGCCTAGCCATCGAGGGTATTACACACGCACATATATACACACCAGAGACCGTATATATAATGGACGGTACGTCACCGTTGACTCCCATTGTGAATTTTTGAAACCACCAAGATGGCCACACTGACGCTGCCATCTTGGATGCACTTGCGCAGTAGATGAAAATTGGAGCAAGAGCATGCGCATTAGAACTGGTAGGCAGGACAGTATCTCCACCCCAACTCTGATCACATTCATTAGGATACGCCTACCAGTATAGATGGGGTTGCACATACGGACTGTGCTTCACTTAACTTGACTTTCAGCGGAATCTTGCTACGAATTACAAATTGCTGTACGATGACGACTGAAATGACCTACACTAGGCTTGATATTTGCAAAAAATGTGTATCGGTATCAGATCGGCAGGCACGATCCAGTTCTTTTTTTAAAGTCCTATCCAGGTTTTCCAGTGCACCCATTAAGATAATCCATTCCAGTTTTTGCGTTTTGTGTTTTTGCCAGCACACAAGCATAGCATCTCATCTCCCCAATTTGGCTCCGTGGCATCTCCTAACCATTAAGACGGCCATGTAAATTTGAAGTTATCGGTAAAAATGTCAGTTGTGTGGGATTATTTTACCTTAAAGGACGACAAAGACGAAGAGGTAGAGTGCAACATATGCCACAGTAAAGTCAAGCGTTGTGGTAAAGCTGTAAGAACTTTTAATACAACCAATCTAATCAAGCATTTAGCAAAATATCACCATAAACAACATGAGTTTCTAAAGAAAACCGAAGACAAAAAGAAAGGTCCTGCACAACTAACACTGGCAGAAACGAAAATGGTAGACTATTTTCTACTCGGGTTGTTTTGATTTTTTTGATACAATTTACAGTATTATTTGCACTTATGGCTTTTTTAAGCCTTGGTTTACTGATGCCATTTATTATTTTGTCTATTTTGAGTTTATTAATTGGTAATTGGGGGGCAGCAGCGTTGAATTTGTGCGGAGAGGACAAGCAACATGCTTCCAAAAATTATCCTGTTCAATTATAAAGATTATGCTGTTGTGAATAAAATAAGAACTGCAACATGCAAGATGTGTGGAGTCAGGATAAGAGATGGAGATGCAACCACTTCAAACTTTGTTCGACATTTGAGGCTGCACAAACAAAAGTAAGTACTTTCCAGAGTTTTCGTAATATGACCTAATTGAATGACCGCTTTCTCTCATCCCGTTAGAATTCGCATTTCACGCTTCTGTTTCTTTTTGAGCCTGCTTGAAATTTAACTTCGTGTTTGGACCGTTCAAAAACATCGTTGGACTGTTCAAAAGATATTAATGAGTGGGCGGTTACATTGTTTATTGTTGCCTGAAGTTTTATCCCAGTCTGTACAGTTTAACATAGTTTTTAAGGGCCCCAAGACAACCTGTTGGTCCGATGAACCATGATCATGGCGGACACGGAAAAGAAAAACTAGCCGCATGCTAAAACTAGAGCACATTGCTTGACCACAAGATTTCCTTTTGTTTTAGGTTAATTGCAAAAAGCAAAAAAAAAAAATAGGTCCAATTTGAATATCTTTGGACTGGCTTGATCAAATTTGACAATTAAGGCATCTTTTATGTTGTATTGTGCTGCATCTAATCAAAAACTATTTTAAATGTGATTAAGTAATGTTAAAAAAATGTCCAAGTGATTATTTAAAGTTAACATCTGGCTAGCTAGTCAAATATCTAACTGAGCTACTTACCGAAAGAACTTGACCCTAATGGTCTGTTACAACTATTTACTGCAGAACAAGAACATTGAGGTGTGATATAAAGACACTTTTGACGTTTTACAAAATAAACAAAGGTAAAAGGTTTTAATACTGCTGTCGAGAGTTTTGATAGTTTTGCTGTTGAGCGCGTTCACGTTTGAGCGTCGCCTATTAGATGTCAATCAATGCAGCTATTAACTGTCAATCACCTTATCGCCACACCCCTTTAATTAACACTTAATAACTTCTATAAAATCTGTTTATCATAGAGAAAAACACTAACGCAATGGGGTGTTAATACAAAATATAATTGCTCAAAAAACTTTTTACATGTAATAAAAATTAAAAGTTTCTCGTCTGGCCCGTTTACTTACATGGGAATGGGCGGGGTTAAGTTGTACTGCAGCCAGCCACTAGAGGGCAGCTGACTCACGGAGGCTTCACTTTTCACTCGCGTCGTCCAGTCCACTTATATAGACGGTCTCTGAGCCGCCGCCTGGCTATCGAGGGTAATATTGAGGGGGCAGTAATGGCCTGGTGGTAGGGAACTGGTCTTTTGACCGGAGGGTTGTGGGTTCGATTCCCAGACCTGAGGCCATGACTGAGGTGCCCTTGAGCAAGGCACCTAACCCCTACTGCTCCCCGGACTAGGGCTGCCCCCCCTCTGGGCACGTGTGATCGAAAGTTGTGCGAGTGTCAATTGCTAAGCGGGAAGACTGCTAGCAACCGCGGACAATCTATAATAGTAGTAAAAACATAAATGATGCAGCGCTTTGGTGCGTGGCACTATAGTGAGCTATTTTTAAAACAAGCCCGCGGGCGACTCATGACGTTCTCGCGGGCGGCATGGTGACCCCTGATCTAAATTGTCACAATCTCGAGCCTCGAAGTCAAAAAAAGGATTGACGATCCCTCCAAGCTGCGCAAGCACCCACACTACACAAACTAAAGCCTGGTCGTGAGCGGCGCGATGGTCCGCGCTCAAGATTACCTAATCACGGTGGCTCCGCCAGTACGCGAGGGCCTCGCATGCTGGCAGTTCACGAGATCGTGCACCTCTCGAATTTTGTAACTTTGCTCGCGCCGCGCTTCAGCGCAATGAACCAAGTCATCTTTGCTGGGCTCATACACCTTTTACAAGGTGGAATTCAAGCGCTTGTACGTCACTTTCAAGGTCCATTTCAATAATTCCCAGCACGTTAAACATAATTTTGTTAAATATTTATACATATACTCGCAATGATTTGAAATGATTCGCTTTTTCATTACATTATTTAGTGGTTGTTTATTTTCAAAACGCCCAATCTTAACGTCTTCACGTTCTCCTGTTTTGCCCTGGAATCACAAGAGGCTTGTATTTTTTTTTACATACAAGAGAACTGTTCAATCAGACAGCTATTTGTTGTGAAACGAAGTAGTTACAATTTCAAGCATTTTCAAGTACTTTAGCCTAAATCTCAGCAATTTTCAAAGCAAGAACACAATGCAACATTAAAATTCATCAGGTAAATGTTCCTTCCCCTGTTTTTGAGGGGTGTTTGTTTATACTACCACATACCGTTTCGGAGAACACTGCAAAGAATGTGACACGCCAAGTATAAACGCCTCCACCGTTGGCGCAGGTTCGCGTGAGGTGTGCAGAGTTGCACGCTACAGTCACTCGCGAAAGTAGAAGGTCGCATCTTACAATTAAAGTGTTGCCCTCCATGTACAAAGACACTAAAGAAATTATTTTTAAAGAAATTTTGTAGGATAGAGTTTAGTTTAAGGCTCTATTTGTTCTATTATTTTGTACATGACTGTACATGTATTTTTTAATTATTTATTTTATGTTGCACATTGCTGCTACCAAAAAAGCCACTAGATAGCAGGTACCCTCTGTGACCTCTCATTTTTGTTGTTTGTTTTTGTTTTCCACTGAGAACAAGATTACATTTATCCTAAATTATTTAAATTTAACCATTAGTGCCTAATGTGGTGTATTACAGATCACTTTGCATCACTTATATCAAACCCACCTTTTGAAATAAGTTTGGAAATTTGATTAATCAAACCAATGACTGACCATAGACTAATCTAAAACTGGCATAGTCCCCTCTGCTGTAAATCGAGAATTGAATTGAATTGTGACCCTAAAATCGGAAATACAATTGAATCGAGGATTTAGAGAATCGTGACACCCCTAAAAAAAAAAAAATATATATATATATTACACGCCACGCCATCGAGGGTAACACATACGCCTCTAAAGCCCAGTCTAATCTAAATTTACCCTTTGAATCTAAGACGTTCACATCTACCTATGTCTGTCCTGAGGCATCTGATGCGCCGGTGTGTGTCCTGCTGGGCTCATCTTTGATCCTCTTCCTCACTCCCTGGTCCTCTTCCTCCCTCTCAGACCCTTTTGCCCTGAAGAGGAACGTGGCACGCAGTCTCAACAGTCAGATGGTCTTTGAGTACATCCAGGAGCGCCTGCGCACCGCCTACCGCTACTTCGCCTGCCCTCAGAGCCGCGACGAACCCGCCTCCGGCCCCGCCCCCAGCCTCTCCCCTGCCCCGGGACACGCCCCCGGCCAACCGGACAGACCCCAGTCGGAGGAGCGTGATGCAGCCAGCAGCTCTGACGAGGATGACGAGGAGGATAGCAACGGCGAGGACGGCCGCGTGGGGAGGCGTGTGCAGGAGGAAGAGCAGCGTGTGAGCGCCGACCTGGCCAAGCTTGTTGTTACAGACCAGGGGGCGGGGCTAAAGCGAGAAGGCGGAGACGCGGCCCGGCAACCCTCCTCCCCTCCGCCCTCCCCCCAAAATGGCGTGCTCCTGGACAGTGAGGAGGACGAGCAGGCAGAAGAGCGCCGGAAGCGTCCGCAACAACGCAGCATCGCTCCAGAGGACCTGCACTACATCTTTGATAGGATGATCTTCACGGGGGGGAAGGTGAACATATCCCTGCACCTGCGTGGCCCGTCTTCACGTTTCACCACAACACCTTACAGTTACAGTTTATTACTTGGTTTAACGGGCTTAAGAACATTTGTCCTGACCCCTGACCCCCCTGTGACATCAGTGTTCTCAGGATGTAGCAGCAGAATGCTGAAGATGTAACGACGTGTGTGTGTGTGTGTGTGTGTGTGTGTGTGTGTGTGTGTGTGTGTGTGTGTGTGTGTGTGTGCGCGCAGCCCCCCACAGTGGTGTGCAGTATCTGTAAGCGTGATGGCCATCTGAAGGACGACTGCCCGGAGGACTTTAAGAAGATGGAGCTGGCTGCACTGCCGCCCATGACCGAGCGTTTCCGGGACATCCTGGACCGCCTGTGTCACCTCTGCTACAGTGAGGACCATAGCTCCGCCCTGCCCGTAGCTCCGCCCCTCCTGTAGCTCCACCCTGCCCAACAATAGCTCTGCCCCCTTCGTCCATAATCATGAATCACGATTGTTTGCATCTTCCGAGCATCCATTTGAGAGGTGTGTGTGTGTGTGTGTGTGTGTGTGTGTGTGTGTGTGTGTGTGTGTGTGTGTGTGTGTGTGTGTGTGTGTGTGTGTGTGTGTGTGTGTAGATGAGCTGTCTCCGTCTCTGGCAGAACAGCAGAAGAGGGAGCAGATTCTGGCCAGTTTGGAACGCTTCATCAGGAAGGAGTATAACGGTACACACACACACCCCGAGCGCACACACACCTCTGGGCACTCGGTGAAGAATGTTGTTTTCATGGTGTGAACTCACACCAGTGCACTAAAACACCAGCACAAATACTAACTGCAGTAGACAGTGGCGTCATGTGGTGGTGTGTTTACGGTGAGGAAATTAAGTATTTGGACATCCTACAACTTTGCAAGTTCTCCCACTTATAAATCATAGTGGGGTCTGAAATTTACATCTTGGGTTCATATCCACTGTGAGAGTCATAATATAAAAACACTCCAGAAATCACAATGTATGATTTTTTTTTTTTTACTGCTGCAAATAAGCATTTGAACACCTGTGAAAATCAATGTTAATATTTGCTACAGTAGCCTTTTTTGCAATTACAGAGGTCAAAAGATTCCTGTAGTTTTTCAACAGGTTTACACACACTGCAGCACGGATTTTGGCCCATTCCACACATCATCTCCAGATCAGCCAGGTTTCTGGGCTGTCTCTTAGAAGTTTGAGCTCCCTCCAAAGATTTTCTATAGGGTTTAGGTCTGGAGACTGCCTAGGCCACTCCAGAACCTTGATATGCCTCATGGAGCCACTCCTTAGTTATCCTGGCTGTGTGGTTTGGGTCATTGTCATGTTGAAAGACCCAGTCATGACCCATCTTCAATGCTTTAACTGAGGGAAGGAGGTTGTTCCCCAAAATCTCCCAATACATGATCCCGGTCATCCTCTCCTTAATACAGTGCAGTCACCCTGTCCCATGTGCAGAAAAACACCCCCAAAGCATGATGCTTCCACCCCCATGATTCACAGTAGGGATGGTGTTTTTGGGACGGTACTCATCATTCTTTGTCCTCCAAACATGTCGAGTGGAATTAAGACCAAAAAGTTCTATTTTGGTCTCATCTGACCACAAACTTTCTCCCATGATTCCTCTGGATCATCCAAACGGTTCTTGGGATCATTGCTACGTCACAATGTCAGATCTTGTATGGAGCTCCAGTCTGAGGGAGATTGACAGTCATGTTTAGATTTTTCCATTCCTTTTGGTGGTCTACAATTTCTAGAGGCGGACTAAAACGTCTTTGACTGCCAGAATTTTTGCTGATTGGCAGGTGTTCAAATACTTTGCAGCAGTAACACACATATAAATCATACATTGTGATTTCTGGATTTTTAATTTATTTTTTAGGTCTCTCTCAGTGGACATGCATCTAAGATGAAAATTTCAGACCCCTCCATGATTTCTACAGGCATGAAAATCTGTCACCTTTTGGCGAAATTCGCCGTTTTGAAGTTGAAAAGGGTGACGTACGTGAATCGTGTAGATCCGATGAGTTTTTATGGGGGGGGGGGGGGGTGTCCGGAGATTATATGTATATATTTTAATTATCATATTGACTTAATAAGCAAACAGAGCACTTCCGAAATTGGCAATTTCAATGACACAGTGGCCAGCAGTTTCCGCCCAGAACCTTCATAGAGGCCAAATTGCGTTTCAATCATACGAACGTTCTTCATTCATGTTATTCATTTACTGCTAAGCGGGAGAAGCAGAATCTAGTGCTATCTACGCCGGGGACAAGGCAGAAGAGCGTAAATTTACCACTACATTTACCACATCGTACATTTACCACTACATTTACCACATCGTACATTTACCACTACATTTACCACATCATACATTTACCACTACATTTACCACATCGTACATTTCCCAGTGGATTTAATTGGGTTATTAATGGTTTCAATCGTTTTCATATTTTGCGGTAAAACAAAGTTACTGCCGTTCGCTACAGCATTGAACACTGTCAGAGCCACAAGCTCTTGTGATAAATAAGTAGATAGATGGGCCCATTAAGTTCGCATCAACCCCGTGTAGTTCACGGTCACATAAAATTGTTTTTTCTAGTGTCTGTAGTTGTAACTGGTGAATCCAGGGACGTGTGAGAACATTCGCGCCAGGGCTGAAAAGGTTGAAGATGAAGTTGTAAACTCTTGTCATTTGAGTCTACCCTGTGCTTTAGCCCATGTTAGAAAATAAAAACACGTGAACCTGGTATTTTTACACTCATTTTCACCGCTGATGTATTTATTGGTTCATTAAGACATAATGGTTTTGACTGAGCCATCTGGAATGGCGAAAGCAGCTTCTCGCGTTTACGGATCTGGCTCTATACATTGAATCTATTGACAAGACAGTAAAAATTTTTTTTTTAATGGATTTTACTATATTTTACGGAGCCCGTAAGGTGACGTCATGTAAAAAAAAATACCACGACTTATTAACGCGTGGGAACGAGATACTAATGTCGCCTTTCACACGCGGCAACAAAGTTTATTTTTTCACAGCAAAGCAAGCAGATCCCAGGGATGTTCGCGAACTGACTGCCCAAGGAAGGTAAACCTGGCTTTATATAAAATAATACTTAATTATTTTGTTCGCACACGTTAATTATCTCGTTCGCACGCGTTAGTAAGTCGTGGCCACGCGTTATTATATTTTTTACATGATGTCACCTTACGGGCTCCGTAATATTTGGCATCACCTGTCGCTGTATCCCCTTACACCAGCAGCCCCCCCGCCCCCCGGTCTTCTCACCTTTTTAACCCCTGACCCATTTTCATGCCTGTTTCTAAGTGGGAGAACTTTAGTTGCAGGGTGTCCAAATACTTATTTTCCTCACTGTACCTGTCGAACGGTAAGAGGTCTAGGAACTGTCAGCTTGGAGAGACGTGTGTGTGTGTGTGTGTGTGTGTGTGTGTGTGTGTGTGTGTGTGTGTGTGTGTGTGTGTGTGTGTGTGTGTGTGTGTGTGTGTGTGAGTGTGAGAGAGAGAGAGAAACTGACCAGCTGAAGTGTCAAGACACCCTGACCCATTGAAACTTTTGACCACATGGTTTACTAAGATGTGCTCTATTGTCTGAATTGAGAGACTAATTATGTGTGTGTGTGTGTGTGTGTCTAGATAAAGCCCAGCTCTGTCTCTTTGGCTCTTCAAAGAATGGCTTTGGTTTCCGTGACAGCGATTTGGACATCTGCATGACTCTTGAAGGTCATGACACAGCAGAGGTAGACCTTCCCCAACACACACACACACACACACACACACACAGCAGAGGTAGACCTTCCCCACACACACACACACACACACACACACACACACACACACACACACACACACACACAGCAGAGGTAGACCTTCCCCAACACACACACAGCAGAGGTAGACCTTCCCCAACACACACACACAGCGCAGAGGTAGACCTTCCCCAACACACACACACACACACACACACACACACACACACACACACACACACACACACAGCGCAGAGGTAGACCTTCCCCAACACACACACACACACACACACACACACAGCGCAGAGATAGACCTTCCCCAACACACACACACACACACAGCGCAGAGGTAGACCTTCCCCAACACACACACACACACAGCGCAGAGGTAGACCTTCCCCAACACACACACACACAGCGCAGAGGTAGACCTTCCCCAACACACACACACACAGCGCAGAGGTAGACCTTCCCCAACACACACACACACAGCGCAGAGGTAGACCTTCCCCAACACACACACACACACAGCGCAGAGGTAGACCTTCCCCAACACACACACAGCACAGAGGTAGACCTTCCCCAACACACACACACACACAGCGCAGAGGTAGACCTTCCCCAACACACACACACACAGAGCGCAGAGGTAGACCTTCCCCAACACACACACACAGCGCAGAGGTAGACCTTCCCCAACACACACACACAGCGCAGAGGTAGACCTTCCCCAACACACACACACAGCGCAGAGGTAGACCTTCCCCAACACACACACACACACACAGCGCAGAGGTAGACCTTCCCCAACACACACACACAGCAGAGGTAGACCTTCCCCAACACACACACAGCGCAGAGGTAGACCTTCCCCAACACACACACACAGCGCAGAGGTAGACCTTCCCCAACACACACACACACACAGCGCAGAGGTAGACCTTCCCCAACACACACACACACACACACACAGCGCAGAGGTAGACCTTCCCCAACACACACACACACACACACAGCGCAGAGGTAGACCTTCCCCAACACACACACAGCGCAGAGGTAGACCTTCCCCAACACACACACAGCGCAGAGGTAGACCTTCCCCAACACACACACAGCGCAGAGGTAGACCTTCCCCAACACACACACAGCGCAGAGGTAGACCTTCCCCAACACACACACAGCGCAGAGGTAGACCTTCCCCAACACACAGCGCAGAGGTAGACCTTCCCCAACACACAGCGCAGAGGTAGACCTTCCCCAACACACAGCGCAGAGGTAGACCTTCCCCAACACACAGCGCAGAGGTAGACCTTCCCCAACACACAGCGCAGAGGTAGACCTTCCCCAACACACAGCGCAGAGGTAGACCTTCCCCAACACACAGCGCAGAGGTAGACCTTCCCCAACACACAGCGCAGAGGTAGACCTTCCCCAACACACAGCGCAGAGGTAGACCTTCCCCAACACACAGCGCAGAGGTAGACCTTCCCCAACACACAGCGCAGAGGTAGACCTTCCCCAACACACAGCAGAGGTAGACCTTCCCCAACACACGCAGTGCAACGGTAGACCTGCCCCCCCAACACGCAGAGCGGAAGTAGACCTGCCCCCACACACGCAGAGCGGAGGTAGACCTGCCCCCACACACGCATAGCGGAGGTAGACCTGCCCCCACACACGAGGTAGACCTCCCCCCACACACACACACACGAGGTAGACCTCCCCCCACACACACACACACGAGGTAGACCTCCCCCCACACACACACACACGAGGTAGACCTCCCCCCACACACACACACACGAGGTAGACCTCCCCCCACACACACACACACGAGGTAGACCTCCCCCCCACACACACACACACACACGAGGTAGACCTTCCCCCCCACACACACACACGAGGTAGACCTTCCACACACACACACACACACACACACACACACACACACACACACACACACAGAGCAGAGGTAGACCTTCCCAGTCTGGCTCTGCTGTAGTGATGTCCTGACCCCTCGGTGCTCTTCTCTGTTTCTCCACAGAAGTTGAACTGTAAGGAGATCATAGAGTGTTTGGCCAAGGTTCTGAAGAAGCACACGGGTGAGAGAGAGGGTGTGTGTGTGTCTGTGTGTGGCCAACCTTTACCCTGAAGTGGGGGGGGTGTGTACGCCAACCCTTACCCTGGTGTGTGTGTGTGTGTGTGTAGGCCTGAGGAACATCCTGCCCATCACGACCGCTAAAGTGCCTATCGTGAAGTTTGAACACAAGCAGAGCGGCCTGGAAGGAGACATCAGTCTGTACAACACACTGGTGAGTGTGTGTGTGTGTGTGTGTGTGAGAGCCCTCACGCCCTCGCTCCTGTGTGTGTATGTGAGAGCTTGCGAGTGTGTACTGATGTTAACTCTTGGCGCCCCCTGCTGTTAGGCCCAGCACAACACGCGCATGCTGGCCACCTATGCAGCTCTGGACCCCCGGGTGCAGTACCTCGGCTACACCATGAAGGTGTTCGCAAAGGTACGGGAAACCTACAGCCCCGCCCACACTGGCCCTGCCCACACTAACCCCACCCACCCTGCAGCAAAAACAGCCTCAGGGCACACGTGTACCTTTTCACATCTTAACCCGGCAAATCAACCACAAGTCTACAGTTCACCAAAAAACCCAGAATTTAAGACTCTGTATGTGTGTGTGGTTGTGTGTGTGTGTGTGTGTGTGTGTGTGTGTGTGTGTGTGTGGTTGTGTGTGTGTGGTTGTGTGTGTGTGGTTGTGTGTGTGTGGTTGTGTGTGTGTGTGTGGTTGTGTGTGTGTGTGTGGTTGTGTGTGTGTGTGTGGTTGTGTGTGTGTGTGTGGTTGTGTGTGTGTGTGGTTGTGTGTGTGTGTGTGGTTGTGTGTGTGTGTGTGGTTGTGTGTGTGGTTGTGTGGTTGTGTGTGTGGTTGTGTGGTTGTGTGTGTGGTTGTGTGTGGTTGTGCGCGGTTGTGCGTGTGTGCGCGGTTGTGCGTGTGTGCGCGCGTGTGCGCGTGCGTGGTTGTGTGTGTGTGTGCAGCGCTGTGACATTGGCGATGCCTCCAGAGGGAGTCTCTCCTCCTACGCCTACATCCTCATGGTGCTGTATTTCCTTCAGCAGAGACAACCTCCCGTCATCCCAGTCCTCCAGGAGGTACACACACACACACACACACACACTCACACACCACACACACACACATATACACACATACACACACACCACACACATATACACACATATATACACACACACATATACACACACACACACACACACACACACACACACACACACACACACACACACACACACACACACACACACACATCGTATCTGTCATCCCAGTCCTCCAGGAGATACACACACACACACACACTTTAAACCCAGGTACACACACACACACACTTTAAACCCAGGTACACACACACACACTATATCAGTCCTCCAGGAGGTACACACACACACACACTCACTCACTGTCTCGCTGTCTCAGCAAGAAAGTTGTGTGTGTGGGGGGAGATTTCCTTTGAGTGTTCTGTCTCTGTCTGCAGATCTATGATGGCAGCACCGTGCCCCAGAGGATGGTGGATGGCTGGAACGCTTTCTTCTTTGATGACCTGGACGAACTGGTGAGTGGGCGGGGCTTCCGAATGGGCTGCTAGGGTCTTCAGCTGGCAGTTGACGATTGTGTCAGGCAGATGACTCGGTAAAGTTTATTTTGTCTTTCTGCTGTTGTGGTGTTTAGCCTGTAGATGGCACAGTGGCTAGACAGGCTGAACTCCACATACAACTGAAGTGGTGAATGGGGGGTGTGTGTGTGTGTGAGTGTGTGTGTGTGTGTGTGTGTGTGTGTGTGTGTCGACAGTGCGCGAGGCCCTCGTGCACGTGCAGAGTCACCGCGATTACGTCATTTTCGCCATGCGGACCCTCGCACCGCTCGCGAAGCGTCAAGTATAAACCAGGCTTAACTCGCTATATAGCCAAAGAGATGCTGCCGTTAAATACGGTCGAAAAGAAAACGTTTATAAACATGCTGCAAAGATTTGACAAGCAGTATGAACTGCCAAAGAAAACCTATATCTCCCAAACTGCCATTCCAACTTTATATAATGAAGTGAAAGATGGCATTCTGAAGGAGATTAGACATCTCATTTTACTCTGCCACTACTAATATGTGGTCAAGCTCAAATATGACCCCATACATGAGCTTTACAATACATTACATTACTGCAAACTGGTGTAATTGTATTATTATGCTACTATATTATTGTGGCACATTGTCTTAAAGCTCATTTGGGGAGCCCAGAAGCAAGAAAAAATTCTAGAATGGCACTTTAAAATGACTATTATCGTTTATCGCAATAATTTCTGGGACAATATATCGTTCTAAAGATTTCGTTTTAGTCTTAGTCTTTTGACTACTAATGTCATTTAGTTTTAGTCATAATTTAGTAATTGGAGTTGTTTTTAGTTTTAGTCTAGTTTAAATTGACTATCATTAGAATTTAGTAAACTAATTATCAAAAGAATTTAGATGACTCAAATATAAATGGTGTAATAGTCATTATATACACTTACACAAAACGAAACATTTATTAACCAGTTACAGAATATTATTGTTTGTATGTGCAATATATATACAACAAAAGATAATAAAAAAAAAGTAAAACAACTTTACTGACCTGAACATAGTTATTGAGCATAACAAAACATTGATGAGCAGTAGGCCCGCTCTACCTGGAAAACATGGAGTTTATGAACAATACATGACATTCGATATAAAACTGGGTGCCGTAAAAACAGCAATGCCAGCCTGCAGATGTCGTTTCATTTGTCGTATTTTTCCCGACATCATCCCACATAGTTTACATCTTCTTTTTCTCAAAGTCAAAGGAGAAATGTGTCCATATATTGCGGCTCATCTTTCTTCCTGCCGACATTGTCGAGTTAACTTCCAGTTGAATTTCATGAGTGGCCACAGTTCACAGGCTGGTTTGGTCTTCCCGGGTTCTGTGCGATGTGAAGACGTTAGTTCTGATTGGACGGTTACCCGGTTTGTCCCGCCTCTCCGTGTATGCTAAAGTAGTTAAGGTTGGATCTCTTCTTAACTTATCCCTACCTTTCACTAAACTAAATCAGGTCTGATTGAATGTCGTCGCTGGCCAATATTTTCATCTAGTTTTTATTTATTGATGAAAATGTCCATTAATTTTGGCATAGTTTCTAATCTTTTTATATAGTTTTTATTTAGTTATAGTCTCGTTTTTGTCATGAAAAGGTTTGTTGACGATTTCGTTGACTAATAATTTGTGTCCTAGTTTAACACGTGTGTGTGTGTGTGTGTGTGTGTGTGTGTGTGTTCCCCCTCAGCGCCGGCGTGGGCAGGAGTTCCAGCGTAACTCTGAGACGGTGGGGCAGCTGTGGTTGGCTCTCCTGCGCTTCTACACGGAGGAGTTTGACTTCAAAGAGCACGTCATCTCCATCCGTCAGCACAAACGCCTCACCACCTTTGAGAAGCAGTGGACCTCTAAATGCATCGCCATCGAAGGTGCCCCTCACTGGCCAATCAGACACTCGCACAACTGCAGCTACATCTTACTGGCCAATCAGAAATGCTTGCAGCCGAGCAGATGGTTGGCAGTTGCCTATAGGTCCAATAGGTGTGGCTTGTGATGGTGGGACAGCTCTGTAGATCTGAACAGATCCCTTTGACCTGAATCACAGTGTTTGTTTATCTGAACAGATCCCTTTGACCTGAATCACAATCTCGGTGCTGGAGTCTCCCGTAAGAGTAAGTGTAATGTGTTAACAGGAGGGTGTTTCTGTAGGGTGAGGGAGACAAAAACTAAAAGTTATATTCTCTCTCTCTCTCTCTCTCTCTCTCTCTCTCTCTCTCTCTCTCTCTCTCTCTCTCTCTCTCTCTCTCTCTCTCTCTCTCTCTCTCTCTCTCTCTCAGTGACTAATTTCATCATGAAGGCCTTCATTAATGGCAGGAAGCTCTTTGGAACACCGTTCTACCCACTGCCAGGGATGGAAGCAGTAATGTCTCTCACTCTCTCTCTCACACACACACACACACTTCACAACAACTATGCCAGAAGTTGCCAGTAACAGTTTATACTGCTGAGATAACCATATGGCTGGGACCAGATGCCTCCCACACAACCATCTTCTCTCTCTCTCACACACACACACACACACACACACACACACCTACCAAAGCAACCATCTAGACACGCGCACCCCTACCAAAGCAACCATCTACACACAGAGCCAACTCTCCCGTCCTGTGCTCATATCAGTGTGATCTCCTCTCCCCCCTCAGGACTACTTCTTTGACTCCAGGGTGCTGACCGACGGGGAGTTGGCCCCCAACGACCGCTGCTGCAGAATCTGCGGGAAGATCGGCCACTATATGAAAGACTGTCCAAAGAGACGCAGGTGTGTGTGTGTGTGTGTGTGTGTGTGTGTGTGTGGGGGGGGCAGAGAGAGATGGATGGTTGTACCTGTGTCTTTTTTGTTGACTTCAGTTGGGTGGGTGTGTGTGTGTGTGTGTGTGTGTGTGTGTGTGTGTGTGTGTGTGTGTGTGTGTGTGTGTGTGTGTGTGTGTGTGTGTGTGTGTGTGTGTGTGTGTGTGAGCAGAATGAAGAAGAAGGAGAGTGAGAAGGACGAGGAGGTGCGTGAGGAGGACAGGGAGTCCAGAGAGAGACGCTGCTTCCAGTGTGGGGACATGGGTCATGTCAGGAGAGACTGTCCCGAATACAGACACCTGCGTCACAGAGGAGCCCCGGTTCAGGGTATACACACACACACACACACACATACATACACACCAGTTAAAGAGGACAACCTTCCCCCTCCCCAAACCCACACGATTCTCATAGAAGCACAGACTCTACAGACTGTCTGCTCCTTGTCTGTCGGTGGAAGGACCATTTTAAACAAGCACTTCTCCCTCCTCCAGTTCCTCAAATGGTACGTGCCTTGGTGAGCTCTCAGGCCATCCCCATTCCTCAGAGTGGTACGCCCCAGGAGAGGCTCGGCAGGACCAGACAGCCGTCTGAATGTGTAAGAGTTGAAGCGTCTCCTGCTCCAGACAGAGTGTGTGAGCAGGACTCTTCTCCTGCGGCCTGTGTAAACACCTCAGGAAGGAGCCGCTCGAAGGGTCTAGTTGGTGAATTCATCGCGAGAAACTTTGTCCAAACTTGTTTGTTTGTGTTTTCTCTCTTGCCCCGCCCCCTGCAGTCTGAGACGCGTCAGACTCCGCCCTACTCCCCCCAGCCCGCCCCCTTCAGCCAACCCTCCGTGTCTCCCAAGTCTTCTCAAAGCGGCAAGTCCTCGTCCAGCTCCGCCTCCTCTTCTGTGGCTCCGCCCCAGTCCACCCCTCTGCCGCAGCAGGTGCAGCTGCCCTCCTACAGCTTCGGCTCCTCCCACCCCGCCCCGTTCCGCGGAGGTGCCCCGCCCACCCTGGGTCTGCTGCCCCCGCCCACCCAGCCGTCCGCCCTGCCCCCGTCGTCCTGGCCGATCCACGGCCACGTCCTGCAGGGACACCCGTCCCCGCCCGTGGTGAAGTTCCCCGTGCGCAGGGGTAAGAGTGGAGGGAGCGAGGGCCAGGGCATAAGCTCCGCCCCCGTCAACCTGAACGACCCCAGCATCATATTCGCCCAGCCGGCGGGGCGGCCGGGTGTGGGTGGGGCCAGCACAGCCAGAGACGGGGGCCATCACTGGCGTAATCACCACCTTGACCCTGGGGCTCTGGTGGCTAACGGCACAGTGGGGAAAACAGGTACACAGTCATGTGGTGAGCACTGTGTGTGTGTTTGTGTGTGTGTGTTTGTGTGTGTGTGTTTTTATATCCTGATGGGGACCATCACCTGACTGCACACCAAACCTGTGGGGACCAGTTGTGTCTGTGGTCCCCACTGGCACAACCATTGCAATCAATTAAAAACTGAATTTTAACATGCTTGGTGAAGTTTGAGTGAAAATGGTCAAAAGTCCCCAGGGGAATGCTTAACCAGACTAAATGTGTGTGTGTAAAAATGGTGTGGAAGTGTGCCCCCGGAGGTCAAAAGTAGAACAACAGTGTGTATATTTTTTAGGGGCCGCTATGCGAATTAACTATTTGCATATTCATATTCTACATTTTTTCAAGCTATGATCTTTGTGTAAAAATTTTTGTTTGTTTTAAAGATGGCTTATTCAAAAATAATAATTTTTTACATTTTTATATTTAAAAAATATTTATAAAATGATTTATAAAATAATTATTTATAAAGTAATTTACATTTAGGGCATTTAGCAGATGCTCTCATCCAGAGCGACTTACAGTGCTTTGCATCTGTTCACAGGATACATCCTAGATAATTCAATATACCATTGAGCCAGACTACTACTAAACTACAGGAATGAAAGCTATTATTTAACATTCCAATTAAACATAGATTTATTTAAACAGGAATTAAAACTTATAAACAAGAAGCAGAAATAACCATAGACTCTACAATAAATGACCAGTTTAAAGAATCAGGACAAGTGCTACCTGCTGAGTTAGTGCTCATTTAAGTATTCAACAAACAGGTCTTCAGTCTACGCTTGAAGACGGCAAGAGACTGTACTCTGAGCAACTAGTGGAAAATCGTTCCACCATATCAGAACCAGGAGAGGCTCAAATGGTCCTCTGTGTGCCATCACTAAGACATATGTATGTATATCGCTTGATGAGTGCACACAACCATTTCATAGCTGTTTTACAAAATAGAATAACATTTATATGAGTTTATAAAGTATTATTAAACATGTTCATATCAGCAAGGTCTGGAAAAACAGCTGTGTTTTATACAGTAAGTACAGTTTAGTTCTATGTGCAATGGGCATTTGTACATATAGTTCTAGTTTGGATGATTCAGATGATGTATTTGACTATTGCAAGCAATTACGTTATGTGCTACAATGAAAGCAGAGCTAAATTATAGGCAAGGTATTTACTGTGGTGAGGCCTGAATCTTTTTTTTTTTTTATATCTCTACACAGACATTGTAGCAACTTAGTTCAAAAATATTTCCTGAATCTGAAGTCTTCCCTTTAAATTATGTCCATAGTAGTTTTGAACCAATGAATAAGAGGTTTAAAATCATGCCTACATTTGATATGTACGTTCATTACATAGTATGCACATAGCATACACCTGCTTCTCTTCTCATGTGTTTGGGAGTCTTGTGTGTAATTTATAATAATAATAATAATTCTTTATTTTTATATAGCGCTTTTTAGGAACCCAAAGACGCTTACATTTACATTTATGGCATTTGGCAGACGCCTTTATCCAGAGCAACTTACATTTTTATCTCATTTTTATACAAGTGAGTGTAACGGTATGCAAAAATCACGGTTCGGTACGTACCTCGGTTTTGGGGTCACGGTTCGGTACATTTACGGTATAGTGTGGGAACAAAATGCAAAACCATTTTCTTCCACAGCTGCTTGTTTATTTAACCAAAAAATTGTCAGTATACAAACGGAAACAGAAAAAATTCAAAGTGCTGCTGGGTACCATTAAGTTCAATGAAATATTCTCATTTCTCTGGAATGACTGTTTGGCTGAAATGTGGACGACTGGGTACTTCATACCGTGGTTCAATCACCTTTAACATATGCTTAAAACCAGCATTCTCAACAACTGAATATGGTCCAAGATCCGATGCTATAAAAGCACCGATGGATGCTGTTATGGCTTCAGCCCGATTGAAAGGATGCTTGAACGCAGATGTCAGTGGCGTTTGCGCAATGGGGGTTTTCCTTCTTGTCATGGTAATCTTAACACTTGGGTGGTGCAGTCTCAGGTGAGTTAGCATATTTGAAGTGTTGCCCGAAACATAGCTGACCTCAGCAAAACTATAACGATATACTGCCTTCGTGTTGTCCACTTGTCTTTTTCCATTGCAGTTTTTTACAGGGAAAGCGACGTGTTTCCAAACGGGAGATTTTAATGCAAGGGGAGGATTCTCTAGCTCTGGTTGATCGGTAGCAGCAGCCATAATGTCCAAATTAAACTACTAAACTATACTAGTCTACACCATTCTCTGATACAACAGAAGCGTGTACCTCACAAAAGTGTTTTGATTTTTGAAGCGTGGTTAGGAAAGGCTTGACTGATTGGTTTGTTGTGCGAGGTCACCCCCACATGGTCACAAGAGCACGAATCACGAAATAGTTTCTTTATAAAGAGCCTCCCTTTACTACTCCAATCACGTATGGCAGGCACATACGCAGGGTAGAACCAGAGACTGTATATATACGGTCACTGGGTAGAACAGGCACTGCGAGTCTACTGTTCTAGGTCTGTGATGGCTGCATATAAACCCACAAATAAACTGACTGTATTCGTTCCGTACAGCACTGTACCGTACCGAAGGGCTGTTCGGTACGGTTCGGTATGAAGACATTATACCGTTACAGGCCTAGCAATGACTGAAGGGGTAGCGGGCACAAATATCAAACCATGAATGAAGCCAAACATACACTACAAACACAAGTGCTAAAGGGAGAATAACATGTAAGACAACGAAGGCTAGGAACGTAACTAAGAACAAGAACAGATGTAAGGATAACTTGCAGTGGAAGGCTAAATGAGGGATAAAGGAGGACTCGCGTACAAACAGTGACCAACACAGCAGTGTAGAGAGAAAGCTCAGTGACAAACCTTGGAGGTGGTATGTAGGGGTGGTTAGTAGTCCAGCAGAGGAAGACCTGAGGGAGCGAGATGGTTTGTAGAGAAGATGATCAGATGGGTAAGAAGGTGCAAGATGATCAAGGGCTTTGTAGGTCAGAAGAAGGAGTTTAAACTGAATACGGTATTTGACAGGGAGCCAGGGAAGACTTTGAAGGACGGGGGTGATGTGGTGACGTGCATGAGTGTTGGTGAGGAGACGGGCAGCAGAGTTCTGAACTATCTGGAGTTTATGGACGGAGGAAGAACTGATACCCGATAGGAGTGAATTACAGTAGTCGAGGCGACTGGAAATGAAAGCGTGAATAAGAGCCTTGGCAGCAAACTGAGAGAGAGATGATCTGATTTTGGCAACATTACGGAGGTGAAAAAAATGAAATTCTAACGATTCTAAACCTCAAGTACATGCAGTACACGGAGTTTGTAGTTCCTAGGTTGAAAGGTCAGTGTACGGCTAACCTGTACATATCCTCTAATAGGCTACATGCACATTGTCACAGATGAAAGGTCAAACTAACATATCTGAGGCCTGAACACCAGTCGTTTGATGTAGGAGTCCGAAACTGCACAGACCTGTATAGGTCCACAAGCAGATGGAGTATACAAGGTTTGAAGTCTCTATGTCAAAAGCTCAGTGTATGGCAAACCTGTACATTTCTTCTTGTGGGCCATAGTGATTAGCGAAGGTCAAACACACATATGAGAGGTCTGAACACCAACCGTTTGATTGAGTCCAAAACTATACCAACACGTATTAGGCCTCCAGTAGATGGAGTATACCAAGTTGGAAGTTTCTAGGTCCAAAGGTCGGCGTATGGTGAACTTGTAAATGTCCTATTGTAGGCCATACAGTTAAAGAAGACCTAACCCTAATCTAACCCCAACCCTACCCCTATTCCTTACTATAACCTAACCCTTACCACTAATCCTAATCTAGCCCAAACCCTAGCCCTAAACCCTACCCCTAGTGTTAGCAGTGTATCTGTCTTCAAATGTTAGGATGTTCTCTTTTGTTCAACACGTGCTTTAATATGTGCATGTAAACGTAACAGTTGTAGGATAAGCTAGCCATATAGTCCTCAATTTTTTTGTGATGGGTTGTATTATGTCTGTATTGTGGTGCCTATTGTTCATTTTCTTGCATGTAGTCTTATTTCTGACATAGTCTAAAACATTTTATTATATCGAACATCTTTTTGAAATTTGGTCCCCATTGGTAACCTTCTAAACTCGCACAGTGATGTCATATTTGCATATGCAAATTTTTTGTCATTGGTCCTAGTCATCTAGTCATGTGTCCCTACCAGGTACTAAAAACAAGTATGTGTGTGTGAGTGAGCGTGCAGTATAATGCAGCTATCGCCTCAGTCCGATGTCTGCGTGCGTGCGCGGCGCGCGCGCGTGTGTGTGTCTCCGTGTCTCCGTCCCTTCAGGTAAGTTACACAGATGGGTGAAGGTTGCACCAGGCATGAACACCATGGATTTTAAATGGAGTGCACTTGAACATAATGGTTTCACAGCTTGTACTAGTAACACCGTGCTGGTGTGGTGGCATCATTCCTCCTTTATTTTCTGTGGTGTTGCAAAATGGTCAGTTAGAAGCTTCTGCAGTTACTGCTTAAACATGCGCTAAATTTAGTACTGAGGAAAACAATGCCGAGTTGAGCCAGACATCCTGGAGGGCGAAAGCACGTGTCCACGCCATCTTCTGTGCTGACTTGGGCCTCTCGAACGTCCCCGTGAAGATGCGTGGGCTTCATGCTAGCAGACTCGTGTTTCTTCATGCCTTCAAACAAATTCACTTGTTTAAACTGTGTGTGTGTGTGTGTGTATGTGTGTGTCAGAGGCGGGCTTCCAGCCCCCGTTTGGGAGTGTAGGGCAGACGTCACGCTCCTGGGAGCCCAGCGCCTCTGCCTCCTTCTCCATCTCCCCTTCCTGGTCTTACGGTGTGCCCCAGACCTTCCTGCCGCAGCCTGGCAAGCCCTTCCTCTCGCAGGGTAGGGCAGGATACTTCATGCTCCACTCCACAAACGCAATATAATAATCCGTCATCTCTAATCTTAATCTATCTGAAGTTGTTGTCTCACGTGTCCTGCTTTTTTCTCACGTGGCTGCCTTCTCTCCCTTCTGCAGGTGCTAACCAGCCCTTTCCTTTGCTCCAGCCCGGCCACCACATCAATCTCAGCTACATCCAGCAGAAGAAATAAGTTCTGACGTTTTTTTGTTCCCAGCCGACGGCCAAGGTCCTTATTTAAAAGTAGAAGAGCAAATCCGTGTAACTGCGTCATTTGGTCACGACTTTTTAAAATGAATTTTATCATTTTTGTACAGTTTTTACATTATTTTTTTGTCTCATCACATTGATTTGTGATAAGAAATGTCAAATATTTTAATACCCCCATTTTTGGAGGGGTCCAGAAAAGTGTTTTTATTTGTTGTGTAAAGTAAGGATATGAAGCAATCCTCTTTATTTTTATTGGTGTATTCATATTTTGCTTGCATAAGGACAAAAGGCTTTGGATAAGAATTTGTTTTAAGAGAAAACAAGCATATTGCCCCGTAAGAGAACTGAATTATGTAGTGCCAAAAGTCTTTTTCTCTGTTCAAAACACAAAAAATTACAAATACCATAAAAAAATTAGAAAAGAACAAAAAAATAAAGAAAAAAATAAAGAAAAAGTAAAACCAACATGGTGAGAGTCATTATTCTGGAGGAGAAGGAGGGGCTATGGGGGAGGAGGAGGGGCTGCAGCTCTTTCTTGTGTTGCATCTACACTGGTCTGCGAAGTTGCTTTGTACTTTCACTTTCTGGTGCTGTAAGTTGTGTTCTGTCAATAGAAAAAATTCCTAAAGTTGAAAAAAAAAACAACCAAGTCATTTTCACCTGTCATTATCTCATAAATGGAGTAGAAGAAGGCTGATCTATGTTTTATGTTTCAAAATACTTCCAGTGGCAATGTTGAAGTAATAATTAAGTTGCCTGTATGTGGTCCAGTTTTTACACAATTTGCTGTCAAATATCCGATTTCACATGTACAGTACCTTTGTTACGGTACCCTACATGCATTACAAGTATCTAAACATACTGTAATAGTTTCAGAGATATTCAGATTCAAATATTGCTATTTAGCCACTTTTGCAAAAGATGCATCTGAGGGGGGGTTAAAAAAATGGCGGTAACTCTTGAAATATTGAAAATGGAACAGAAATACTTTGGATTTTTCCATGAAACATATCTGCCTACAACTGGGGAAAGTTTAAAGGAATTCTGAGATGGTCAATCTAAATTTTGGTTGATTTGACATGGAATGACCCGATTATCAGCCCTAGCCGCACCTCCTGTGAAGGAGGACCCAAAAAAGCTACGGAACAAAGGAAGGAATTATACCCCCCAGGAAAACCCGAGAGGGGATGAGGATGAGATCCCCAGCTGGACATATTCAAGGTTGACGAACTACAGCAATGGACAAACGTTGACGAGTAGAGTGTGCTTGTGCAGGAAGATCTGCAAGAATGACAAGGGCCTACGAATCCATCAAACAAAGATGAAATGCAAAGAGCGTCTGCAAGCATCACAATGCACAGGTCAAGTATCTGGTGAGACAGAGGAGGAGCCAGGCCAGGAAACACCCCACAGTGCCCAGAGCCTCCGTGTGGTGCCAACAGTTCCTCTGAGCAGGCAGTCTGAGATGAGACGGATCAGATGGCCCCAAGCCTCTAAAACAGCAGAGTGGCAGAAGTTTGACGAGGATGCCGACAAGGCACTGGAAGCATCAGCCAAAGGGGATGTAGAGAGAAGGCTTCAAACTATGACAACCATCATAGTGAGCATGGCTGCTGAAAGGTTTGGTATTGAGCAGGAAAAGGCAGCTAAGCAACCTTATACCAAAAACCAGAGAGCAGCCAAGATCCACAACATCAGGAAAGAGCTCAAGGCCTTGAAGAAGCAGCACAAGGCATCTGACCAAGAAGAGCGCACACCACTGGTAGAGCTCCGTCTCATCTTCAGGAGGAAGCTCCTAGTGCCACGTAGAGCAGAACAGGAGGTGGTGAAGGGAGAGGGCCAGGAAGTGGGCTACCTTCAACAACCCATTCCATTTCATGAAGGGACTCCTTGGTCAGAAGCGCAGTGGACGCCTGGACTGCGCAAAGGAGGAAGTCGACAAACACCTCCATGACACCTTCAGCAACCCCATCCGAGATCAGAACTTGGGTCAGTGCAAGGCCCTAATAACACCACAAGAGCCTGCTGAGGCCTTTAATCTGAGGGAGCCACTCCTGAAAGAAGTTCAGGAGATGGTGCGGAAAGCTAGGGCCAGTTTAGCACCTGGACCGAGCAGAACGTCCTACAAGGTCTCCAAGCACTGTCCCAGGTTGCTGAGTCGCCTCTGGAAGATATTGAGGGTCATCTGGAGGAAGGGCAAAACAGCTCGCCAGTGGCATTTTGCAGAAGGTGTATGGATACCCAAAGAGGAAGACTCCAAGAACATCAGCCAGTTCAGGATAATGTCGCTCCTCAGTGTTTAAGGGAAGATTTTCTTCAGTGTTGTTGCTAAATGACTGGCTAATTTCTTCTTGAACAGGTACATCGACACATCTGGGGTACCAGGGTGCTTAGAGCACATTGGAGTGGTCACAACGGAGTCTGTGCCTGGAGGCAGATGGCTCTTAGCAGGACTGGAGAGTTTGATGACTGGGCCAGGATGTCATTCAAACCATCCAAATGAAAATCCTTGGTCTTGAAGAGAGGCAAGGTGGTAGAGAAGTTCTGCTTCTCTATCGCAGGAACACCAATCCCGACAATCTCGGAGAAACCGATCAAAAGCTTGGGACAGCAAGTTTTTTGACAGCAGTCTCGGGGACAAGGCTTCTATCAAGAATACCTGTGAAGAGCTAGATGAATGGCTGATGAAGATGGACAAGACAGGCCTTCCAGGAAAATTCAGGGCATGGATTTATCAGCACGGGATTCTGCCAAGGATACTGTGGCCTCTGCTGCTCTATGAGTTCCCGATCACCATCATCTCGGATCTGGAAAGGAGAGTCAGTCACTACCTGAGGAGATAGTTAGGACTGCCAAGGAGTTGGAGCAACATCGCCCTCTATGGAAACACCTGCAAACTGACACTCCCCCTGAAATCCATCGAGGAGGAGTTTAAGGTCTTGTGTGCGAGGGAGGTGTTGCAACTTTGGGAGTCTGCAGATCCAAAGGTGGCTCGGGCAGGAGTGACAGTGAAGACTGGCAGGAAGTGGAGAGCAGAGACTGCAGTGGAGCAGGCTGAGTCTCGTTTGCGCCACAGAGTCCTGGTGGGAATAGTATCCCGAGGCAGGGCTGGACTTGGAACCACCCCTTCCTCAGTTACGTCCAGCCAAAGGGACCGGAGTGGAGGCAACTAGTCCAGGAGGAGGTGAGAGCAGCGGTGGAGGAGGAGAGGTCCAGCAGAGCAGTGGGGATGAGGAAGCAAGGTGCTTGGACTAGAAGGGAGCAAGTTGCAGAGAGGAAGATCTCGTGGGCGGAGCTATGGCGTGCAGAGCCACACCGCATCAGGTTCCTGGTCCAGGCCGTCTATGACGTACTCCCCAAACCATCAAACCTGCAGTGCTGTGGCCTGGTGGATTCTCCTGCTTGCCCCCTTTGCCAAAGAAGAGGGACCCTCGAGCACATACTCAGTTGCTGCCCGAAAGCTCTGGGGGAAGGCAGATACCGATGGCATCATGATCAAGTGCTCAAGACCATCACAGAGAGAATCTGTGGTGCTATCACCATCTGCCAGAAGTCAAAGCCTGTGAAGAATACCATCAAATTCCTCAGAGCTGGAGAGAGGCCAAATACATCCAAAGAAACACCAGTGCTTCTCAACACTGCACAGGACTGGCAGCTGTCAGTGGATTTGGACAGCCAACCTTGGGCAGCATGTTGCTCAGACCAACCTCAGACCTGACATTGTGCTGGTGTCAGAGGCAACGAAGACTGTCATCATGCTGGAGCTAACTGTGCCATGGGAGGAACGCATGGAAGAGGCCTTTGAGAGGAAGAAGGGTAAGTATGACAGCCTGGTTAGTGACTGCCACAAACAAGGCTGGAAGGCTAGGTGCCTGCCTGTGGAGGTGGGGTGCAGGTTCTTTGCGGGGAAATCTTTATACGTAGCCTACACTGCACTCGGCATCACAGGAGGGAGAAGGGGGAGAGCCATTTTAACAGCACAGAGGCAGCAGAGAAAGCTTCTAGGTGGCTCTGGATAAGGAGAGGGGAGCCGTGGTCAAGTGCTGCTAGGGCACAAGCCTAGGCCTGATCAACCTCGGCCGGGTCGCCTGAGCTAGGGTGTATGATGTTCGAAAGACCCGAAACACCCCATGACCTCAGGTAACATCACTGATGATGTGCCCTAGCTATGCATCAGAAGATGTATCACTACAACAGCAGATAGCTCTTGCCGTTGATCTTAAATTGTATGTCTGTCTATGGTTATTTGTGCTTCTTGGTAAACGTTTAACTTGCAAAACACTAGGTAATGATATTGACTCATGTAGTTTAGTAGTAGTCTTACTCAAGGGTATCTTGAATTCTGGCCTATCCGTACTATTACCTAGGATGAATTATGTGATCAGATGCAAAGCACTTTGTAGGTCGCTCTGGATAAAAGCGTCTGCTAAATGCCGTAAATGTACATGTAAATGTAAATGCAATCAGCCAGAGCTTCCTGCAACTCTCAATCTCAACTGCCCCTCCCTCTCTCTCCCTCTCTCTTTCCCTCTCTCTCTCCCCCCCATGCCTGCTTACCAGCTCCGTCTCAGTTACGTCCAGCCAAAGAAACAAGTTCTACCATCACACCCAGTCCTGCTGACCTCACAAATCACAGAAAACATCAGACCATTACATGAGGTTGCGTCAGCAAGAGGAAGCATCCTGCCAACAACTGAGCATGCTCATAAGGCTCAGACACAGGCTGCTTGCTGATGTGAGATCAAATGTAGGGTGAGAGTGTCTGAGTGGGATTGATTTGACTCCAGATTGACTGTGTGAACAGTGTCAGTTAATCCAGGTAAAGCAATGTTTTCAGTGCTCTTGACGTTTACACTGCCTTATGGTTCTTTCCTTATTCTTCTTTATGTGTGACCTTTACCCCCCCCCACACACACACACACACACTCACTCAACCTCTTCCTCTCACATACATGAACATACACTCTCCCTCTTCCTGTCTCTCGAATACAAATAAACAACCATACACACTCTTTCCCTCTTCCTGTCTCTCAAATACACACACACACACACTCTCTCTCTCTCTCTCCCTCTTCCTGTCTCTCAAATACACACACACACACACACTCTCTCTCTCCCTCTTCCTGTCTCTCAAACACACACACACACACACTCTCTCTCTCTCCTCCCCCAGCTCCTCCCCCTCTGGGCTCTCTGATTTAAAGCAGCGTTTCACTACAGCGTTCAGCACCTCTTTCTTAGAATGCTGTCGTTACTGGGACATGTGGACTGGGACACTGCAGGCCTACTGGTTCTGCTGGTTCTGCTCTCCGTGCTCCTCATGGAGGTGTTCCGGCTGAACTCCTTGCGTAGCCGCATCCCCCCCGGACCGACTCCTCTGCCCTTCGTGGGAAACATGGTCCAGTTCATGAAGAACCAGATGGCCAGCATCAGATCGGTTAGTGGCACTTTCACTTCCTGAGGAAGTTGATATTTATGTAGGGGGCGATCACGTGAAGGGTGGATGTTTGGTGATGTAACAGATGTGTGATTACATGTCCTCTAGAACACAGAGCGGGTGAACAGGAGTGATACTAATACCACACGTGAGCTTTCAGTCCAGCAATACATCTGTTTAACAGCCACTAACCTCATTACTAGCAATCGACAGATTTCTATAAAGAACCGAATCAGTATGTGTAGGTGCCAGTAGACCTCTGTACTTTCTTATCTAGTCATGTTGAAGCTTGTAAAGTTGTCAGCTGTGGAATGTGGACAGTGGCTTAGCAGGCCCCACTAGCCACGCCCCCATACTGCGCACACCACTCCCACTCATACCTGGCCAGGGACAGCCTGGGCGTGTAGTGACCTCTGACAACGCAGCCAGGTCCTGCAGGTAAACCCGCTCCCTCACACATGCAGGTTTGGACAGTCGAACGGTTGTGCTAGTTCAGAGAGGAGTCACAGACTCATAGTGTTTACCGCTGCTAACAGACTTAAGAGCCTCTGTCACAGGAAGCAGCTGTGTTATCACAACAAATGGGAGTTGGCATGTTAACTTTCAGATATTTCTATTATTTTATAACATAGCAGGGAACCTGGTAATGAATCCCCGTATATTCACTAATATGGGACATCACGTGTGCTGGTAATGAACCCCAGTATATTCACTGATATGGGACATCACATGTGCTGGTAATGAACCCCAGTATATTCACTGATCTGGGACGTCACGTGTGCTGGTAATGAACCCCAGTATATTCACTGATATGGGACATCACGTGTGCTGGTAATGAACCCCAGTATATTGACTGATATGGGACGTCACGTGCTGGTAATGAACCCCAGTATATTCACTGATCTGGGACGTCACGTTTGCTGGTAATGAACCACAGTATATTCACTGATCTAGGACGTCACGTGTGCTGGTAATGAACCCCAGTATATTCACCTGTCAGAGAGGAGAAGATAAACAGTAATTCATTTGCAATAATTTCAAGATAATTTTACAGCAGCTGTGGTAGTGTGCATGCCTCTCGGGCTTGTGTGTGTGGTAGTGGGCGTGTTTCTCAGGCTGGCTTGTGTCCGTGATAGGCAGTTCTTAAAGTATGCAAAAAACTGAATATCAGCACTGAATATCAGTCCCATGGGGCTGTACTACACACAGCACACACTCATCTGGGACTGTACTACAGACAGTGGTAAGCATTCTAAGCCGGTGAGTTTTTCTGCATCCTCCAGTTAACGCAATACGGTGAGTTGTGCACCATTCACATGGGCAGGAAGCCGATGGTGGTTCTGAACAGTGTGGAACTCATGAAGGAGGCGTTTGTTCACAACGGCACGGTGTTTTCTGGAAGGCCGCGCCTGCCCTTAATAGAGAGCATCACCAACGGGTATGGTCAGTACAACATGACACACTCCTCCGCTCTAAACGTGTGGAACCCAGTAACTAAATCCTGCATGTATGTGAAGGAACACTTAACACTACTGTTTTCTGGCGCTCTCTCTCTCTCTCTCTCTCTCACGCACACACACAGGTATCGTCATGGTCACGTACAGTACTGCGTGGAAGGAGCAGCGGCGGTTTGTGCTGCACACGCTGCGTAACTTCGGCCTGGGGAGGAAGACGGTGGAGGAGCGAGTGGTGGAGGAGGCGGAGCACCTGGTCCGAGAGCTGCAGCAGCATGAGGGTATGGGGCGATACTAGGGGCTACGGGGCAACACTAGGGGGTAGCGGGAGACACTATGGGGTAGGGGGCAGCACTAGGGGGTAGAGGGAGACACTATGGGTAGGGGGAGAAACTAGGGGGTAGGGGGAGACTCTAGGGGGTAGGGGTCAGTATACTCACATGTCTGGACCCTATTCTGCACAACCCTACCCTGCTTTGGCTGTCAGGTGGTGCTGATGGTTCTCTGTTCTGCTGATCTGTTCTCCTGCTCTTCTCTCTAAAGGGAAGCCCTTCTACCCCATCCACCCCATTATGAACGCCGTGGCCAACATCATTTGCTCAATCGTGTTCGGAGACCGCTTCGAATACAACAACAATCGCTTCGCTAAGCTGCTGGCATTCCTGAATGAAAACATTCGTCTTGCTGGTGCACCTGCAGGACAGGTAGGGCCCGTACGAAAGGACAGTGGGAGTCAGATGTTTTATTAAATTTTCTTCATGTCAATCCATCTTCTGCACCTGTTTCGATCCTTGGTTGTAGGCAATCAGGTAGGATAGTTATATATCAGAACTAAAACCCCTACACACATAAGCAGGTAGGGTAGTTAATTCGGGATGCGGTCGTTAAAGTTAAAAACCTTTCTGACAGGTTCCTCTGCCAGATGTTCCCAGCAAACCCTCATGATACGTTTGGGTCTACCAGGTCTGTCCGGCATCCTTGTCAGCCATCTGATCCAACTCACCACTAGGTGGTGATCGGTTGACCGCTCAGCTCCTCTCTTTACCAGAGTGTCCAAGACACGTGATTAAAAAATAGATCATTAAACTGCGACCTATGGTGTCCTGGTGCCATGTGCATTTAGGGACACCTCTGTGGTCAAACATGGTGTTCGTTATGGACAGACTGTGACAAGCACAGAAGTCCAATAACAGAACACCACTCGGGTTCGGATCAGAGAGGCTGTTCCTCCCAATCACGCCCTTCCAGGTCTTACTGTAATTGCCCACATGTGCATTGAAGTCCCCCAGCAGAACAATGGGATCTCCAGAAGGGGCACGTTCCATTATCCCCTCCAAGGACTCCAAGAAGGCTGGGTACTCCGAACTGCCATTTGGTGCATAAGCACAAACCACAGTCAGAGCCCATTCCCCAACCCAAAGATGAAGGGAAGCAACCCTTCACACACAGGCAGCGAGCCAGGGAGCCCACTCCTGCCCTCCACCTTTCACCCAGGGCAACTCCAGAAAAGAATAAAGTCCTCTCTCGAGAGGATTAGTTCCAGAACCCAAGCTGTGTGTCGAGGTGAGCCCAACTATATCTAGTTGGGAGCTCTCAGCCTTGCACACCAGCTCAGGCTCCTTCCCAACCAGAGAGGTTACGTTCCATGTCCCAAGAGCCAGATTCAGTAACAGAGGGTCAGTACGTGAAGGCCCCTGCCTTCGGCCACCGCTCAATCCTCAAAGCACCGGACTCCTAGTACTACATCTCCCACAGGTAGTGGGCCCATGGGAGAGTGATCCCACGTGTCTCCTTCAGGTTGTGCCTGGTCAGGCCCCATGGGTAGAAACCCGGCCACCACGTGCTCACCAAGGAGCCCCTCCCCCATGCCTGGCTCGGTAACCCTCGGTAACCCTTATCCAGGCAAGGGTATCTGGATCCTGTTATTTCTAGATTCCATAGGGGCTATTGGATCACTCTTTGTCTGGCTGTCATGAACTGGTGCCATTGGATCTAGAAGAACTGACTCCTTAAATGACACCAAGGAACATAAAGATTATTTTCCCTTTATTTACACAGATCTACAACTTGCTCCCCATCATTAAGTACTTCCCAGGACCTCATCAGAAGATCCTGAGCAATGCCAGTGCCTTACTAGCCTTCATCCAGGAGGCCGTGTTGGAGCACAAAAAAACTCTGGACCCAGACAACCTGCGGGACTTCATCGACGCCTACCTGGTGGAAATGAGTAAGGTGAGAGTCCAGTCTGCAGGGGGAGCTCTTCACAGCCTGAGCTCTGGGACAGCCTGAAACCCTCTAACAAGGGTGTCTCCAGTGACCTCAGAGGTGGGCGGAGTGAAGACTGAGCACGGACACCACTGCTGTCTGCAGCAGCCGTTTGTATTCTGAGCCGTTACTGTAGCAAGCGTGAGGTCTTTCTGCACAACAGTCTGTAGAAGCACGTCTGTGCTGCCAGCCTCAAGTGTCAAGCCTCATGTGCCCTCCCTCACGTGTCCTCCCCCACATATCCTGCCTCACGTGTCCTCCTTCACGTGTCCTCCCTTATGTGTCCTCCCCCACATGACCTGCCTCACGTGTACTCCCCCACATATCCTTCCTCACGTGTCCTCCCTCACATGTCCTGAGCAGCACGAGTTGGCGGATGACTCCATGTTCCATGAGGAGAACCTGGTCATTTCAACAGCAGACCTCTTCCTGGCTGGCTCTGATTCAACGGCGACCACTCTGCGCTGGGGTCTCATCTTCATGATGGACAACCCCGACGTCCAAGGTGAAGCTCCACGACACTGTTCCCATGAGAACAGTGTCCTAGAGACATACGAACACCTGACACTGGTGTCCCCACAACTGAACGTCTCCCTTCTCTGCGTCCACTCTCTCATTGGTCAGAACGGTGTCATGAGGAGATTGTGCGTGAGCTGGGACACCACCATCCTGCTAGCATGGATGACCGCACGCGTCTCCCATACACATATGCCACCGTGCATGAGATCCTGCGCCAGGCAAACATCGTGCCGCTCGGCGTGATGCATGAGACCACAGAGGACACCCAGCTACAGGGGTACCACATCACCAAGGTAACTACAGGCGGAGGGATGGCTGTTCTGAGAAAAGAAGGAGTAAAAGAACCAAAGTCCAAGAGCCAGATTGTCCTTCAGATATAAACACACACACACACACACACATATAAAGTGGATATGTCACGCAGACTCTGAACACATGTTGAAGATTTGTGTTTAGATTTTAGATTTAGTTGTTTGGATTTTCATTTAGATTTTATTACTTGTATTTTTGTCTTTTAGGCGTGACTAAAACAAGATGATAGCTCAACAGACTAACTGAATCTGACATCATTTGAACGTTCAAACTGTGAACAGTTTAAGTATGTGTGTATCGTGCCTGTTTCTCCATTCCCCTCAACACACAGGGAACTATGGTGATGGCCAACCTGAACGCAGTCTTCACTGACCAGAACTACTGGAAACACCCAGACACCTTCAACCCGGAGAACTTTCTGGATGCAGAAGGACAGTTCTGCAAGCAAGACTGCTTTGTGCCTTTCTCTCTGGGTGAGACTGTGGGAGGGGCCGACAGACTACTGGTGGACAATCTGTGTGTGTGTATTCTCACTGGTGTGTGCATATGTGTGTGTGTGTGTGTGTGTGTGTGTGTGTGTGTATTCTCACTGATGTGCGTGTCTGTGTGTGTGTGTGTCTGTGTGTGTGTGTGTGTGTGTGTGTGTGTATTCTCACTGATGTGCGTGTGTGTGTGTGTGTGTGTGTGTGTGTGTGCGTGTGCGTGTCTGCGTGTGTGTGTCTGTGTGTGTGTGTGTGTGTGTGTGTGTATTCTCACTGATGTGCGTGTCTGTGTGTGTGTGTGTGTGTGTGTGTGTGTGTGTGTGTGTGTGTGGCAGGCCCGAGGACATGTCTGGGTGAATCTCTGGCGAGGACAGAACTCTTCATCTTCTTCACCTCTCTGATTCAACGTCTGCATTTCTCGTGGCCCCCTGGTGCTCCACGGCCCAACCCCGATGGCATCATGGGAATGATCCGCTCCCCGCACCCGTTCAACACCGTCTGTCACAGCAGGGTGCCCAACTGAACCCTCACGTGGACAGCACTATCTTTGAACTGCCACCCTGTGGCTCACACACACAATGTATCTCACACATACACACTGCATCCGCACACACAACCACAATGTATGTCACACACATGGCACCACCACTCACACACACACACAGCACTACCACACACACAGCCCGCAAGGTTTACAAACACTGCATTAATGACACACTAGACCAGGGGTGGCCAACCCGCGGCTCGCGAGCCACATGCGGCTCTTTGCCTGGTTTCTTGCGGCTCCCCAGCCGGTCCGCGGGCTCACCTGCACTAACGAGGCGACACACTGCTACATTTTCGTGGTGCGCGAGCCGCTAATACTTTTAAAACCGGCGTAGTGGAAAACACGCATTTGACTGTCTTCACAGCTAATAATTTACACTTGCCATCAACCCTGCCCCCCCCCCCGCTCAACAGCTAACACTATCCACCCCCCTACACTCGCCCATGTATGATGTGGCTCTTTGCCGTAACAGAGTAAGAAAATTGGCTCTTGGTCTATTACGAGTTGGCCACCCCTGCACTAGACTAACCAGTTCCAAAAAGCAGTGTGTGGATTATTTGTTTAGTATTGTAATGCAAGGGTTATTCACATATATATTCATATACAAACCTATACAAGCACTATGTAACTTTATTAATCCTCCTAAGTCCTCACTTTACACACTGCACACCACTGATACAGAACCATATCAATGCAATAAATTTGCTTATAAATGTTTTAACTTTTAAAGCAATACCTCTTACCCTGTTATAAAAATAAACCATAGACCTTTAGGCTTTGTTTGGTATCGCAACCTACTAACGCCTGAGTTGCCTTTTCACAACCCTACACTAGAGGGTCATGCAATTCATTTGACCAGCCTACCTATCATGCGTAATTGTAATGTTTAACGGGATATGTCTTTAAAAGAGAAACAATTTATTTTACATTGCTAGAATTGTCGCATAAAAGATCAAGTAGTGATGTGAACTTAGGTAAATCTGTCCAATGTATTGCCATTAAGTAGCACAGTCTTTTTATGAAGATATTTATTATTTTGAATTTTTTTCCATAAAGTGCATAAAGTAAATATGAGAATCAGATGAAGAATCAGATTGCTTTATAGTTCCTGAATTATTTACTACACCTTCAAATACCTTCAGGGCAAATGTTTTACAAAATGTTTCATTTTTTAGTTTTAAATTTCAAACCACATTTATTTACACATTTAGTTTCAAATGTATTTAAAATGTTCACTGCTTATCCAGTTAGTTCAGTGACACAGATCACATATGTGCTAACAACCAGTTTGCTACACCGCAGTGCATAGAGGTCAAGTTACAAATAGTCCAAAATATTCTTTAAGATAAATGAAGCACATAAACTAGTGTAATTTTGTAACGCGGTGACTCACTGAAACAGTAAGCACCGCGTGATGTCACTGAGATAAAGTGGATCCAAGTGCCGGCTCGCACTATGAATAACCACAATAAACGCTGAAGAGCATGTGTGGCAGGCTGACACAGGGGAAAAAGGGAAAAACTGAAACTTCATTGACGCGGAATAACTACAACGCGTATCAACAGAAATAATCAATAAATGTGAGGGAAAAAATAATAAAGAGAACTGAAAAGATTGCAGGAAACACACACAACGCGAAAAAGAGAAAAGAAAACAAAATATGCCAGGGGAAGTAGCTGGCTGGCAGGCCAACGCTGCAACAAACAAAAAACCCTTCCCAAACTAAAACAGAAACAGAAGAATGCAGCAGGGGGAAAACTTGAGGAAGGCCAGAGAGCAGCGCAGGAGGTAAGTACTCAAATAAAAGTAGGAGACAAAACAACAAACAAGAAAGAAAAGGTGATGAAACACCAACGAGAGTAACTTGAGGCATAGACACCAAACGAATCAGAAGTGATCAGTCACAAATCCCTTCCTTAAGTAGGGATGACGTCAGGTGTGACAGATCACTGCTGATTGTGGAGACCCCACCTGGAACTGGCTCATGGGCTCCTCCTAGTGGTGGTCCGGGGAGTCGCATCTGATCCAGCCCTGACAGAGCACCAGGCGAAGGACAGTGTAAACTGGGCCCCCACCAATCATTTGGGAGGCAGGAGGACCAGCGGTCCATGGCAGAGTACACAAGATGGACCTGAGCCAAGAGACATGGAACACCGGATGGGTGACGGGGGGAGCGCAAGACAGTAGGAAACCGGATTAATGCGTCAAACAATCTTAAATGGACCCAGGTAGTGAGGGGCCAGCTTCTTGGTCCCACCATGCACCGGCAGACCTTTGGCCGATAGCCAAACCCGTTGCCCTGGATGGAAGGAAATGACGGGGAGCCGATGCTTATTGGCATTACGGCGATAGAAATAGGAAGCCGACAGCAAGGCCTTACAGGTCTTTTTCCAGGCCAAGCGACAGCACCGGACCAGGGCCTTAGTGCCTGGTCCTGCCACTTCAGCCTCCTGGTCAGCGAACATAGGGGGAGCATAGCCGAAGAGGCACTCGAAGGGAGACATCCCTAATGCGGAGTGCCCAAGGGTGTTGTGGGCATACTCTGCCCAGATGAGATGGTCAGACCAGAAGGAGGGATTGGAAGAGGCCAGGCACCTAAGGGTTTGCTCCAGGTTTTGGTTCACCCATTTGATCTGGCCATTAGTCTGGGGGTGAAACCCAAATGACACACTGGCTTTAGCCCCCAACAGCTTGAGAAACACGACTAGTGAACTGGAGGCCCCTATCAGAGACAACGTCAAGGGGAAACCTTTTCTAAAGCCTTAGAAAAATCAGTCCACCATGACCAGTATGGTGGTATTACCACAAGAGGGGGGCAACCCCGTAATGAAATCCATGGACACGTGGTTCCATGGTCTTGACGGAATGGGCAAAGGACGTAACAGTCCGGCTGGCTTAGCTTGAGACATCTTACCCCTAACGCACACTACACATGACACATGAAGTTCCTGACCTCCTGATCCATGTCAGACCACCAAAACCGTCTCAGAAGGAGCTTGAGGGTGCGCCGGGAGCCAGGATGGGCAGCAAAGGGTGAGTCATGTCCCCTCTCCATGACAGCCAGCTTGACGGCTAGTAGCTCCTTATCTCCTATGTCGTAGTTGCGTTCAGCAGGTGTAAAACAGTGGGAGAAGTAAGTGCAAGGGTGCAATTTTGGAGGGGTACTCAAACATTGGGACAGTATAGCTCTGACTCCCTGGTCAGAGGCATTGACCTCCATGACAAAAGGTAGATCGGGATCAAGCAAACACAATACTAGAACGGTCGTGAAGTGCTCCTTGAGGACATCGAATGCCATTTATACCACCTCTAAAAGTACCCAGTCTTTTTTGTGAGAGCAATAAGTGGTCCCGCCACATCACTGTACCCTTTAATGAACTGATAGAAGTTGGCAAAACCCAGGAATCTTTGCACCAGGCGGAGTGATGTGGGAACAGGCCATTGAGTGAAGGCCTTGACCTTAGCAGAGTCCATGGCTAGGGTTTCTGAGCCATGGTAAAACCCATGACGCTTACTTCTTGGGCATGAAAAAGGGACTTCTCCAGCTTGACGAAGAGGTGATTTTCAATGAGGAGCTGGAGAACCCTTTGTACATGCTTAACATGTTCGTCTCTGGATTTGCTATAAATCAAAATGTCGTCCAAATACACGAAGGCATACCGTTCTAGAGCTTCACAAAGTACTTCATTAATGAAGCGTTGAAAAACAGCGGGGGCATTCATCAAACCGAAGGACATGACAAGGTACATAGTGCCCAGAGGGTGTGATGAACGCTATCTTCCACTCGTCACCTTCCCTGACCCTGACCAGATTATAGGCACTACGGAGGTCTAGTTTAGTAAATATGACCGCTTGTTGTAGGGCCTCAAAGGCAGTTGCCATCAAGGGGAAGGAATTGTGATCTTTTACTGTTATCTTGTTTAGACCCCAGTAATCGATGCAGGGCCTCAAACCTCCATCCTTTTTACTGACAAAAAAATAACCCAGTACCAGCAGGTGAAGGACAGATAAAATCTGCAGCTAATGCCTCCCGAATGTACTCCTCCATAGCCTTATGCTCAGGAGCAGCCAACGAGTAGAGACGACCTCTGGGGGGACTGGTACTAGGTAGTAGGTTGATGGCTATATCGTAAGGCCTATGAGGAGTAAGGAAACCTGCCGTTTCCTTGCTGAAGACCTCCTGGAGGTCATGGTATTCAGATGGGACATGTGAGAGGTCAATGGGGTCCTGGGGTTTGTGAATACAGGAGACAGGATCATTCTTTAGGCATGACTCTTAACATATAGGCCCCCAGCTCCTAACAGTTTACGACAACCAGTCAATTTCAGGGTTGTGGTGTTGCAACCAGGGAAACCCCAAAATTAGATGCAAATGAGGAGCTTCGATCACTAGCAGCTCCTCCACACTAGCAGCTCCTCCTGACACATTTCTTCATAAAAAGGCACTTTTTAGGCATATACTTAAGAGAATATTAATAAGTTCATAAAACACCTTCACTGGGTGGAGGTGGTGAACAGCACGCATAGGTGTGAACAGTCAAAGGCTTTAAACATTATCCTGCAAGAGTCGGTCCAAGCAGCCATCATGTTGTGTTTATTTGGGGACTGCGTTTACCTGGGAACCGTGTTTTACCTGGGGATCGTGTTTACCTGAGCATGAGGGCTCCTCTGAAGAAGGCACTCATCATCCACTCAGGCTGTGCTTTGGTGACCTTTCAGCTGTCAGGGTGCTGCTGCCCCCTCTGGTCAGCTGCAAGTAGTGCAGTATGAGGTGCTGCAGTCCCAGTCGCCTCACCTGAGTCCTACAATCGATTGTGAAATTGGGAAGATGAGCCAATGTGTCCTGTGACCTCTATGGGTCAGGGGTCAGGGGGCAGGACTCGTGTCTGGGCGCCGACCCCCTGGAGCCATACGACAGTAGGTATGGAGGCGAGCAGGTGCATACCTAAGCACAATACCTGCATGAAACATGAAAATTTCACATGAAATCTTGAGATGGATATTTACTTTTTTGTACCTAAATTCTTCACCTCAGCTTACACTGAAATCTCGAGACCAACGTTCTGAGCAAGTGTAGGCCAACTCGGTGATTTCCGAATGCATCTAGATAAGTGCTGGTGCTTCAAGAGAGAGACTTGATTGTCCAGACATCTTTAATTCTTGTTAAGAGCTTTGTGCTGAGAATATACAGTCTCAAAAAGGCTTCCACAGTAGGCTGACCAGACGTCCTTGTTTTTTGGGGACAGTCCCTGTTTTTGGTCTGTCCCCAGAAATGTCCCAATTTTAACCGTGAATTAAAACCACTCCTGAATTAAAAACACAAAGTCCTAAGAAAGACTTGAGCAGATGGGCTGAACGTGTCAAGCTATGCTCGTGCTGCTCACACACTCTCTCTCCCGCTCCTGTCTCTCGAATACATACACAAACACATACAATCACAATCTCTCTCCCTCTTCCGGTCTCTCAAATACAAATACACACCCATTCACACTCTCATTCACACACACACACACACACATACACTAGGGTGACCACATTTTCATTTGGGAAAACCAGGACACTTTGGAGCTGGGGGGGCACCTAACATAGGCTCACGTAATCCTACAATAACATGATATTTACAGTTGGTTTATTAAAAATGCTTTTCAGTAAAATTCAACAACAAAAACTCCAATAACAAATGATAGTCCAATGAAGGTAATTTAAAAACCAGGACATTCCCTCACTAAAAAAAAAAAACCCAGGACGCCCGGGACAGGACATGAAATACAGACATGTCCTGGGAAACACGGACGTTTGGTCACCCTAACATACACCCTCTCTCTCCCTTTTCCTGACTCCTAAATATAAATACACACCCATACACACTCTCTCTCCCTTTTCCTGTCTCCTAAATACAAATACACACCCATACACACTTTCTCTCTCTTTTCCTGTCTCTCAAACACACACACACACACACACACACTCTCTCTCTCTCTCTCCTCCCCAAACTCCTCCCCCTCTGGGCTTTCTGATTTAAAGCAGCGTTTCACTGCAGCGTTCAGCACCTCTTTCTCAGAATGCTGTCGTTAGTGGGACATATGGACTGGGACACTGCAGGCCTACTGGTTCTGCTGGTTCTGCTTTCCGTGCTCCTCCTGGAGGTGTTCCGGCTGAACTCCTTGCGTAGCCGCGTCCCCCCCGGACCGACTCCCCTGCCCTTCGTGGGAAACATGGTCCAGTTCCTGAAGAACCAGATGGCCAGCATCAGATCGGTTAGTGGCACTTTCACTTCCTGTGGAGGTCGATATTTTGGTTCCGTGATCACGTGAAGGGTGGATGTTTGGTGATGTTTTGGTAACAGATCATGTGATTACATGTCCTCTGGAACACAGAGCGGGTGAATGTGAGTGATACTAATACCACACATGAGCTTTCAGCAGTACATCTGCGCTTCACAGCCACTAACCTGCTCATTACCAGCAATCGTAAGATTTCTTTAAAGAACCAAATCGGTATTTGTAACTGCCAGTAGAACTCTGTACTTTCTTATCTAGTCATGTTGAAGCTTGTAAAGTTGTCAGCTGTGGAATGTGGCCAGTGGCTTAGCCGGCCCCACTGGCCACGCCCCCATGAAATGAAATGAAAAAATGAAATGAAATGAAAATGAAAAAAAAACTGCGCACACCACTCCCACTCATACCTGGCCAGGGACAGCCTGGGTGTGTAGTGACCTCTAACAACACAGCCAGGTCCTGCAGGTCCCACAGGTAAACTCGCTCCCTCACACATGCAGGTTTGGACGGTAGAATGGTTGTGCTAGTTCAGAGAGGAGAGAGGAATCACAGACTCACAGTGTTTACAGCTGCTAACAGACTTAAGAGCCTCTGTCACAGGAAGCAGCTGTGTTATCACAACAAATGGGAGTTGGCATGTTTAACTTTCAGATATTTCTATTTATTTATTTATTTATTTGTTTATTTAAAAGGGGACAATGCATTTTCATAAAACACATGATTATACATGGTTAAAAAAGCCAGAATTAGCCAAAAGGCTAGTTTTCATCTGTAGTCCCCGGGCCATGATGTAAAAAGGCAGTAATACATTTACAAAAAGGAAAAAAACAAATTAGAAATTACAATTTAAAAAGAAGAGAGTAAGAAGGGGAAGACAGACTACAATACAGTACAATACAGAAAAAACACTTAGTATGCAATTTAAAAGAAAGACAACAATTTATCATATCACTAAAACAGCAGGCTTATCTTTTAATGTTGGCAACTATAGGTATTAATAAGCCACATTTTCAATTTTTTTGTGAAGTTCTTGTATGTTGTGAGGTGCTTAATCTCCTCAGGTACTGAGTTCCACACACTTGCACTCCTTACTGACCAGGCCGATTTACTAAAAGCGCTTCTGCGCAAGGGAATATTGCAGTCACCTCTGACAGAGCCTCGAGTGACGCGCTCAAGGCTATTTCTTTGGCTGATGAACTCCGCCAGAGGATCTGCAGCCAAGTTATGCAGTACTTTGTATGTCAGTTTTAGGTCTGCAAATGTGTGAAGTCTGTCCCAATCTAAGATATTGTATTTTTTTAAAATTGCACAGTGATGATAGTACCTGGGTTTTTTATCCATTACTTTAATTGCTTGCTTATACAAGATTTCCAAAGGTTTTTTTGAGCTTTGACAAGCCTGGGACCAGCTGGTTATGCAATAATTGAAGTGGCTAAAAATCATTGAATGCAAATAAAATTTTGCAGCTTCAGTTGACATATTATTGCGAATCGCACGAAAATTTGCGAGATTAAACTTTATTGTTTTACACAATTTTCCGATATGGGCTTTAAAGGAGAGCTCTGAATCTATTATTAACCCCAAATACTTATATTGGTTGACAATTTTTAATCATTCTCCATTAACATGAATGTCAGGGTCAGCTGATACTCTATGTGTTTTAGTGAAATACATGCCTACAGTTTTAGAAGTGTTTAGCTCCAGACAGCACTTCTGCATCCAAGTAGTAACACATGACATTGTTTTTATGAGTTTGGCCGCAACAATGTCTTTGGTGTGTCCATGTACAAAGAAAACTGTATCGTCTGCATACATAAGGCAATCAGCTTCCGGACAAACTGAGGGCAAATCATTAATGTAAAGACTAAATAAAAGTGGGCCTAAAATTGACCCCTGAGGAACTCCGCAGGTAAGCCTAAGAGAGTCAGATCTGCTGTTATTAACCGATACATATTGAGCTCGATCAGTCAGGTATGATTCAATCCAGGTCACAGCATTTAGAGAGAAGTTAAATTTTGAAAGCTTATTAAGAAGAACAGAATGATTTACTGTATCAAATGCTTTTCTAAGGTCCTTTTATAACATAGCAGGGAACCTGGTAATGAACCCCAGTATATTCCCTGATATGGGACGTCACGTGTGCTGGTAATGAACCCCAATATATTCACTGATCTGGGACATCACGTGTGCTGGTAATGAACCCCAGTATATTTACTGATCTGGGACGTCACGTGTGCTGGTAATGAACCCCAGTATATTCACTGATCTGGGACGTCACGTGTGCTGGTAATGAACCCCAGTATATTCACTGATCTGGAACATCACGTTTGCTGGTAATGAACCCCAGTATATTCACCGATCTGGGACATCACGTGTGCTGGTAATGGACCCCAGTATATTCACTGATCTGGGCTGTCACGCGTGCATGTAATGAACCCCAGTATATTCACATGTCAGAGTGGAGAAGATAAAGAGCAATAATTTGGTGTGTGTGTGAGTGCTGGTGTGTGTGTGAGTGTGTCTGGTAGTGGGCGTGTCTCTCGGGCTGGCTGTTGTACGTGATAGGCTGATCTTAAAGTATGCATGTTTACAGACTACAGAGAGAACACAGAGAGTACTAAAACTGAATATCAGCACACAGTCCCAGGCGGCTGTACTACACACAGGGGGCTGTACTACACACGGCTCTTCTCCTGCTCTTCACACACTCACCTGGCACTGTCATGGCCTGGTGGTAGGGAACTGGTCCTGTGACCGGAGGGTCATGGGTTCGATTCCCAGACCTGAAGCCATGACTTAGGTTCCCTTGAGCAAGGCACCTAACCCCAACTGCTCCCCGGGTGCTGGGCTAGGGCTGCCCACTGCTCTGGGCACGTGTGATCCACAGCCCCCTAGTAATCACTAGTGTGTGTGTTCTGACTGCACAGATGGGTTAAAAGCGGAGGACAAATTTTGATTGCTGTGGAAAAACCACAATTGACAAAATATGGCACATTTACATGTACTACAGACATTGGTAAACATTCTAAGCCGGTGTGTTCTTCTGCATCCTCCAGTTAACACAATACGGTGAGTTGTGCACCCTTCACATGGGCAGGAAGCCGATGGTGGTTCTGAACAGTGTGGAACTCATGAAGGAGGCGTTTGTTCACAACGGCACGGTGTTTTCTGGAAGGCCGCGCATTCCGTTACTAGACAGCATCAGCAATGGGTATGGTCAGTACAACATGACACACTCCTCCGCTCTTCAGTGGTAAAAGTGTGGAACCCAGTAACTAAATCCTGCATGTGTGTGCACACATTTACAGGAAAAGAGCATTCTACAGAGAATTAATACTTTCCTCTTAACGCTACTTTTTTCTGGCTCTCTCTCTCTCTCTCACTCACACACACACACACACACACAGGTATCGTCATGGTCACGTACAGTACTGCGTGGAAGGAGCAACGGCGGTTTGTGCTGCACACGCTGCGTAACTTCGGCCTGGGGAGGAAGACGGTGGAGGAGCGAGTGGTGGAGGAGGCGGAGCACCTGATCCGAGAGCTGCAGCAGCACGAAGGTAGGGGGTGACACTAGGGGCTAAGGGGCAACATTAGGGGCTAGGGGAAGACACGGGGGGTTAGGGGGCGACACTGGGGGTAGGGGTGACACTAGGGGCGACGGGGCAACACTAGGGGCTAAGGGGCGACACTAGGCGCTATGGGGCGACACTAGGAGCTAGGGGGAGACACAAGGGGGTAGGGGTGACACTAGGGGCTAGCGGAAGACACAAGGATCTAGCGGGAGACACTAGGGCCCCCATACTCAAATAGCGGCCCGCGGGCTATCTATTTCTGGCCCGTGAGCTGTTTTGAAAAGTGTTTTTTTTTTAGGAATCTTTTTTTTCAATCGCGCTATCCGCTCTTATTTTGAAATCGTGCACCGCGATCTCAAGGCGATGCTGGGGATTGCCTTTATGGCAACAACAAACAGGTAGCAGACGCCCAAATCCGTTCGCCACCCTCCCCCCCAATCGACAGTTTACGTTCTCCACCCCCCCCCCCCCCCCCCCCCTCGTAACCGGCCCCTTCAGTGATTGAAAAAATAAAATGTGGCCCGTCATCATTTCTATTTGAGTACCCCTGCACTAGGGGCTAGGCGTGACACTAAAGGTGACACTAGGGGCTAAGGGGCCAAACTAGGGGCTAAGGGGCAACACTAGGAGCTAGGGGGAGACATGAGGGGCTAGCGGGAGACACTAGGGGCTGGGGGAGACACTATGGGGCTAGTGGGTAACACTAGAGGCTAGGGGAGATATTAGGGGCTAGGGGGAGACACTAGGGGCTAGGGGGAGACACTAGGGGCTAAGGGGTGGCACTAGTGGCTAGGGGGTGACACTAGGGGGTAGGGGCGACACTAGGGGGTAGAGGGAGACACTAGGGGGAAGGGAGGGGCACTAGGGAGTAGGGGGAGAAACTAGGGGGTAGGGGGAGACTCTAGGGTGTAGGGGGCAGTACACTGACATGTCCGGACACTATTCTGCACAACCGTACCCTGCTTTGGCTGTCTCCGTTCCGCTGATGGTACTGATCCATTCTCCTGCTCTTCTCTCTAAAGGGAAGCCCTTCTACCCCATCCACCCCATTATGAACGCCGTGGCCAACATCATTTGCTCCATTGTGTTTGGAGACCGCTTCGAATACAACAACAAGCGCTTCGCTAAGCTGCTGTCACTCCTGAATGAAAACATTCGTCTTGCTGGTGCACCTGCAGGACAGGTAGGGCCCAGGCAGGACCGTCCTGACACTGCTACGAAAGTTTTATTAAGTTTTTTGCATGTCAATCCTTCTTCTAAAACCACGACACGGAACCCACATTGTTCCTCTTGTAACTGAGACTCAACTATTGACCGGAGTCTCTTCTCTAGTATCCCTGCATAGACCTTACTGGGGAGGTTGAGGAGTGTGATCCCCCGATAGTTGGAGCACACCCTCTGGTCCCCTTTCTTAAGAAGAGAAACTACCCCTCCAGTTTGCCAGTCCAGAGGTACTGCCCCCAATGTACACACGATGTTGCAAAGAAGTGTCAGCCAGGACAGTCCCACAACATTCAGAGCCTTAAGGAACTCAGGGCGGAGTTTTACAACTACCCTGGTTACCTCAGCCTGAGTGATGGACAAATCCCCCGTCTGAGTCCTCCAGTTCTGCTTCCTTTGTGGAAGGTGTGATGATTGAATTGAGAAGATGCTTGAAGTATTCCTTCCACCGCCTTATGACATCCACAGTCAAGGTCGGCAAATCCCCAGCCCCACTGTATACAGTGTTGGTCTAGAATCGCTTTCCCCTCCTGAGTTGCCTGATGGTTTGCCAGAATTTTCTTGGAGCCGAAAAGTCGAAAGTTGCTTTATATGATCTTACAAAACTCTTCCCACACAGAGTTTTTGCATCTGCAACAGCAAAAGCCACAATCTGCTTGGTGCTCCTGCTTGGCCCTCCAGGCCCGATAGTACTCTTTCTTCAGCATGACGGCCTTCCTAAACCGAGTTGTCCACCACCGGGTTTAGGGATTGCCACCATGACATGAGGTCTGCCAGGTCTGACCGGCATCCTCACCCACCATCTGATCCAACTCACCACTAGGTGGTGATCGGTTGATGGTTCAGCTGCTCTCTTCACCCGAGTGTCCAAGACACACGGTTGCAAGTCAGACGACATGATTACAGAATCAATCATCGTGCTGTGACCTAAGGTGTCCTGGTACCTTGTGCATTTACAGACACCTCTGTGCTTGAACATGGTGTTCGTTATGGACAGATTGTGATGAGCACAGAAGTCCAATAACAGAACACCACTCGGGATCAGATCAGAGAGGCCATTCCTCACAATCACGTCCTTCCAGATCTTACTGCAATCGCCCACATGTGCATTGAAGTCCCCCAGCAGAACAATGGGATCCCCAGAAGGGGCGCCTTCCAGTTTCCCCTCCAAGAACTCCAAGAAGTCCGGGTACTCCAAACTGCCATTTTGTGCATAAGAACAAACAACAATTAGAGCCCATTCTCCAACACTAGTACCTCTCCCACAGGTGGTGGGCCCATGGGAGAGTGAATCTGTGTGTCGCCTTCAGGCTGTGCCCACCCAAGCCCCATGGGTACAAACCCGGCCACCAGGTGCTCGCCAAGGATCAGGGGTTACAGAGTGAGGACTCTGTAACCCTGATCCAGGCATTCCATAGGGGCTTTTGGATCACATAGGACCAATTTGCCTTGGGAGACCCTACCAGGGGCATTGCCCCCGACAACCTAGGATCCTAGGATCATGTAAGCACGCAATCCCCTCCACCACGATAAGGTGGTGATCCATGGGGGAGGGGTAGTTAAATATCATAAGTAAAGCCCCTACACACACAAGCAGGTAGGATAGTTACATATCAGAACTAAAACCCCTACACACACAAGCAGGTAGGGTAGTTAAATATCAGAACTAAAACCCCTACAAGCACACAGACACCCCTACAAGAACACACACACCCTTTCAGCACACACACACACCTGTTCAGCACAAACACACCCATTCAACACACACTCAAATTCAGCTAAGTGACACTATTGAAATGTACATTTTTGGTTTTGGCATGGGAATGAGGGCAAACTGCACTTCACAAGGTTGGTCACGAAAAGGTCAGGAGAAAGAACACAGTCTTGAGCAGGATCTCAGAATGTCATTAATGAATGACTCCTTAAATTACACCAAGTAGCATAAGATTCTTTTCCCTTTATTTACACAGATCTACAACTTGCTCCCCATCATTAAATACTTCCCAGGACCTCATCAGACGATCCTGAGCAATGCCACTGCCTTACTAGCCTTCATCCGGGAGGCTGTGCTGGAGCACAAGAAAACTTTGGACCCAGACAATCTGCGGGACTTCATCGACGCCTACCTGGTGGAAATGAGCAAGGTGAGAGTCCCGACTGCAGGGCTAGCTCTTCACTGGGATGGACTGAAACCCTCTAACAAGGGTGTCTCCAGTGACCTCAGAGGTGGTATCAAGACTGAGCACAGACGGCACTGCTGTCTGCAGCAGCCTTAAGGGGTGTGGTTTGTATTCTGAGCCGTTACTGTAGCAAGCTTGAGGTCTTTCTGCACAACAGTCTGTAGAAGCATGTCTGTGCTGCCAGCTTCACGTGTCAAGCCTCATGTGTCCTCCCTCACATGTCCTCCCTCACGTGTCCTCCCCCACATGTCGTCCCCATGTGTCCTCCCTCACATGTCCTCCCTCACGTGTCCTGAGCAGCACGAGTTGGCGGATGATTCCATGTTCCATGAGGAGAACCTAGTTATGACGACATCAGACCTCTTCCTGGCTGGTTCTGATACCACGGCAACTACTCTGCGCTGGGGTCTCATCTTCATGATGGACAACCCTGACGTCCAAGGTGAATCTCCACGACAGACTGTTCCCATGGGAACAGTGTCCTAGAGACATACGAACACCTGAAACTGGTGTCCCCACAACTGAACATCTCCCTTCTCTGCGTCCACTCTCTCATTGGTCAGAACGGTGTCATGAGGAGATCGTGCGTGAGCTGGGACACCACCATCCTGTTAGCATGGATGCCCGCAGGCGTCTCCCGTACACACACGCCACCGTGCATGAGATCCTGCGCCAGGCAAACATCGTGCCACTTGGCGGGGTGCATGAGACCACAGAGGACACCCAGCTACAGGGGTACCACATCACCAAGGTAACTATAGGCGGAGGGACGGCTGTTCTGAGAAAAGAAAGAGTAAACGAACCAAAGTCCAAGAGCCAGACTGTCCTTCAGATATAAAGACACACACATACACATATAAAGTGGATATGTCACAGGGACTCTGTGAACACATGTTGAAGTTTTGTGTTTAGGTTAAGTAGCTTGGATTTTCATTTTGATTTTATTACTGTATTTCAGTCTTTTAGGTGTGACTAAAACAGAAGACAATAGCTGAACAGACTAGCTGAACTTCCTATTGAACAGACATCATTTGAACATTCAAACAGTGAACAGTTTAAGTATTTGTGTATTTTGCCTGTTTCTCCATTCCCCTCAACACACAGGGAACCATGGTGACAGCCAACCTGAACGCAGTCTTCACTGACCAGAACTACTGGAAGCACCCAGACACCTTCAACCCGGAGAACTTTCTGGATGCAGAAGGACAGTTTTGCAAGCAAGACTGCTTTGTGCCTTTCTCTCTGGGTGAGACTGTGGGAGGGGCCGACAGACTACTGGTGGACAATCTGTGTGTGTGTGTGTGTGTGTGTGTGTGTGTGTTCTCACTGGTGTCTGTGTGTGGCAGGCCCAAGGACGTGTCTGGGTGAATCTCTGGCGAGGACAGAACTCTTCATCTTCTTCACCTCTCTGATTCAGCGTCTGCGTTTCTCGTGGCCCCCCGGAGCTCCACGGCCCAACCCCGATGGCACCATGGGAATGATACGCTCCCCGCACCCGTTCAACACCGTCTGTCACAGCAGGGTGCCCAACTGAACCCCCACGTGAACAGCACCATCTCTGAACTGCCACCCTGTGCCTCACACACACGGCACCACCACACACGCCGAACCCATCACTCACACATTGTGCGGTGTGTGCATGAAGACAGACCTAAGGTCCTCTGACCTTAGGTCTGTCTTCATGCACACACCGCACAATGTGTGAGTGATGGGTTCGGCTCACACAGAGGTGCGTGTCTGGTTACAGGTGTGTACCCGCGAGGTTTACGAACGCTGCATTAATGACACACTAGACTAACCAGTTCCATAAAGCAGTGTGTGGTTTATTTGTTTAAGTGTTATTCACATATATATACATATACAAACATACAAGGAGTATGTAACTTTATTTATCCTCCTGGGTCCTTAATTTACACACTGCACACCACTGATACAGAACCATATCAATGCGATAAATTTACTTATAAATCTTTAACTTTTAAAACAATACCTCTTACTCTGTTATAAAAATAAACCATAGACCTTTAAGTTTTGGTTTGGTATCGCTAACTACTAACACCTGCCATGCAATTCTTGTGACCAGCCTACCTATCACACGTAATTGTAATGTTTTGTCACGGAAGACGGGAAACACAAAAGAGCGAACTTACAAACAGTGGCAATGGCAACGAACAGGAATGTACAAAACAACCGATACAGACATGGGAAACACAGGGACTAATATACATCGAACTAAACTAGGAACAGGTGATAATGACGACAAGGGCGTGGCAGACAATGGGAAACCAGGGCAACAGACGAGCAGGTCGGGATCCAGGAGCAGGGAACAACACAGACATGAGGGAACAGGGAAACCGGAGTGACAGCTAGGAGAGGGGACGTAGCCCTACGTGACACACATCACATTTGTGCCAACAGCCTGTTTGCTACACCGCAGTGCATAGAGGTCAAGTTACAATTAGTCCAGAATATTCTTTAAGATAAATTAAGCACATAAAGTAGTGTAATTTTGTAACGCGGTGACTCACTGAAGCAGTAAGCTCCGCGAGATGTCACTCAGATAAAGTGGATCCAAGTGCCGGCTCGCACTATGAATAACCACAATAAACACTGAAGAGCATGTGTGGCAGGCTGACACAGGGGAAAAACTGAAAAACTGAAACTTCATTGACGCGGAATAACGCGTATCTACGCATATCAACAGAAATAATCAATAAACATGAGGGAAAAAATAATAAAGAGAACTGAAAAGATTGCAGAAACACTCAATGCGAAAAAGAGAAAAGAAAACAAAATATGCTTGGGGAAGCTGGCTGGCAGGCCAACGCTGCAACAAACAAAAAACCCCTCCCAAACTAAAACAGAAACGGAAGAAAACAATAGAGGGGAAAACTTGAGGAAGGCCAGAGAGCAGCGCAGGAGGTAAGTACTCAAATAAAAGTAGGAGACAAAACAACAAACAAGAAAGAAAGGGTGATGAAACACCAACAACCGCAACCAGGAACCAACGAGAGTAACTTGAGGCATAGAGATCAAACGAATCAGAAGTGATCAGTCACAAATCCCTTCCTTAAGTAGGGATGACGTCAGGTGTGACAGATCACTGCTGATTGTGGAGACCCCACCTGGAACTAAGGGTTTGCTCCAGATTTTGGTTCACCCATTTGATCTGGCCATTAGTCTGGGGGTGAAACCCAAATGACACACTGGCTTTAGCCCCCAACAGCTTGAGAAACACGACTAGTGAACTGGAGGCCCCTATCAGAGACAACGTCAAGGGGAATCTTTTTCTAAAGCCTTAAAAAAATCAGTCCACCATGACCAGTATGGTGGTATTACCACAAGAGGGGGGCAACCCCGTAATGAAATCCATGGACACATGGTTCCATGGTCTTGACGGAATGGGCAAAGGACGTAACAGTCCGGCTGGCTTATCTTACCCCTAAGGCACACTACACATGACACATGAAGTTCCTAAACTCCTGACCCATGTCAGACCACCAAAACCGTCTCAGAAGGAGCTTGAGGGTGCGCCGAGAGCCAGGATGGGCAGCAAAGGGTGAGTCATGTCCCCTCTCCATGACAGCCAGCTTGACGGCTAGTAGCTCCTTATCTTGCGTTCAGCAGGTGTAAAACGGTGGGAGAAGTAAGTGCAAGGGTGCAATTTAGGAGGGGTACCCAAACATTGGGACAGTATAGCTCCGACTCCCTGGTCAGAGGCATCGACCTCCACGACAAAAAGTAGATCGGGATCAGGCAAACACAATACTAGAACGGTCGTGAAACGCTCCTTGAGGACTTCGAAGGCCATTTGTGCCACCTCTAAAAGGACCCAGAGTCTTCTTTGTGAGAGCAATAAGTGGTCCCGCCACATCACTGTACCCTTTAATGAACTGATAGAAGTTGGCAAAACCCAGGAATCTTTGCACCAGGCGGAGTGATGTGGGAACAGGCCATTGGGTGAAGGCCTTGACCTTAGCAGGGTCCATGGCTAAGGTGTTCTGAGCCATGGTAAAACCCAAGAAGCTTACTTCTTGGGCATGAAAAAGGGACTTCTCCAGCTTGATGAAGAGGTGATTTTCGATGAGGAGCTGGAAAACCCTTTGTACATGCTTAACATGTTCGTCTCTGGATTTGCTATATATCAAGATGCCGTCCAAATACACTAAGGCATACTGGTCTAGAGCTTCACAAAGTACTTCATTAATGAAGTGTTGAAAAACAGCGGGGGCATTCATCAAACCGAAGAGCATGACGAGGTACTCATAGTGCCCGGAAGGTGTGATGAATGCCATCTTCCACTCGTCACCTTCCCTGACCCTGACCAGATTATAGGCACTACGGAGGTCTAGTTTAGTAAATATGACCGCTTGTTGTAGGACCTCAAAGGCAGTTGCCATCAAGGGGAAGGGATGGTGATCTTTTACTGTTATCTTGTTTAGACCCTGGTAATCGATGCAGGGCCTCAAACCTCTGTCCATTTTACAGACAAAAAAAGAACCCAGTGACAGCGGGTGAAGAAGAAGGACAGATAAAACCTGCAGCTAATGCCTCATCCATAGTCTTACACTCAGGATCAGCCAACGAGAAGAGACGACCTATGGGGGGACTGGTACCAGGTAGTAGGTTGATGGCTATATCGTAAGGCCTATGAGGAGTAAGGAAACCTGCCGTTTCCTTGCTGAAGACCTCCTGGAGGTCATGGTATTCAGATGGGACATGTGAGAGGTCAATGGGGTCCTGGGGTTTGTGAGTACAGGAGACAGGATCATTCTTTAGGCATGACTCTTAACATATAGGCCCCCAGCTCCTAACAGTTCACGACAACCAGTCAATTTCAGGGTTGTGGTGTTGCAACCAGGGAAACCTCAAAATTAGATGCAAATGAGGAGCTTCGATCACTAGCAGCTCCTCCACACTAGCAGCTCCTCCTGACACATTTCTTCAAAAAAAAAGGCAGCTGCCATAATCTCACCCATGAAACCTCATGTACTTAAGAGAATATTAATAAGTTCATAAAACACCTTCACTGGGTGGAGGTGGTGAACAGCACACATAGGTGTGAACAGACAAAGGCTTTAAACATTATCCTGCAAGAGTCGTTCCAAGCAGCTATCATGTTGTGTTTATTTGGGGACTGCGTTTACCTGGGAACCGTGTTTTACCTGAGCATGAGGGCTCCTCTGAAGAAGGCACTCATCATCCACTCAGGCTATGCTTTGGTGACCTTTCAGCTGTCAGGGTGCTGCTGCCCCCTCTGGTCAGCTGCAAGTAGTGCAGTATGAGGTGCTGCAGTCCCAGTCGCCTCACCTGAGTCAATCAATCAATCAATCAAATTTTATTTATATAGCGCTTTTTACAACAGTTGTTTTCATAAAGCAGCTTTACAAGTGCCGGGTCCTAGCCCCCAGTGAGCAAGCCAAAGGCGAGTCCTACAATCGAATGTGAAATTGGGAAGACGAGCCAATGTGTCCTGTGACCTCTATGGGTCAGGGGTCAGGGGGCAGGACTCGTGTCTGGACGCCGACCCCCTGGAGCCGTACGACGGTAGGTATGGAGGCAAGCAGGTGCATACCTGAAATCTTGAGATGGATATTTACTTTTTTGTACCTAAATTCTTCACCTCAGCTTACACTGAAATCTCAAGACCAACGTTCTGAGCAAGTGTAGGCCAACTCGGTGATTTCCGAATGCATCTAGATAAGTGCTGGTGCTTCAAGAGAAAGACTTGATTGTCCAGACATCTTTAATTCTTGTTAAGAGCTTTGTGCTGAGAATATACAGTCTCAAAAAGGCTTCCACAGTAGGTTGACCAGACGTCCTTGTTTTTTGGGGACAGTCCCTGTTTTTGGTCTGTCCCCAGAAATGTCCCAATTTTAACCGTGAATTAAAACCACTCCTGAATTAAAAACACAAAGTCCTAAGAAAAACTTGAGCAGACGGGCTGAACGTGTCAAGCTATGCTCATTTTGGCCAGCGGAGGGGGCTGGCTGCTGCTCACACACTCTCTCTCCCGCTCCTGTCTCTCGAATACATACACAAACACATACATTCACAATCTCTCTCCCTCTTCCTGTCTCACAAATACACACCCATTCACACTTCCATTCACACACACACACACACACACACACACACACACACACACACACACACTAGGGTGACCATATTTTTATTTGGGAAAACCAGGACACTTTGGAGCTGGGGGGGGGGGGGGGGGGGCACTTAACATAGGCTCACGTAATCCTACAATAACATGATATTTACAATTGGTTTATTAAAAATGCTTTTCAGTAAAATTCAACAACAAAAACTCCAATAACAAATGATAGTCCAATGTTGTGGGTCAATTTGACCCTTTTCAAAGTTTGAAGATGTAGGAAAACTATTTAAAGTAATTTTTTCAGTATGAAACTTCTTCTGCTTGGGTTAATTAGTGTAATCAACATATTATATGAAAATAATTCATGTCAGTTATTTGCAACCACCCCCTGCATGTTTATATCACATAGATACTGTTCGGGTAAATTTGACCCTTTTTTAAATTTTTGACCCTTTAAAAAAATTTTTTATTATTATTTTTTTATTTGTGTGTGTGTGTATGTGTGTGTGTATGTGTGTGTGTACAATTGCGTGTGTGTGTTTGTGTGTGTGTTTGAGTGTGTGTTTGAGTGTGTGTTTGAGTGTGTGTTTGTGTTTGTGTGTGTATGAGAGTGTGTGTTTGTGTGTATGTGTTTGTGTGTGTGTGTTTGTGTGTATGTGTATGTATATGTGTGTGTGTGTGTGTGTGTATGTATATGTGTGTGTATGTGTGTATGAGAGTGTGTGTGTGTTTGTGTGTGTTTGTGTGTGTATTTGTGTGTTTGTGCGTTTGTGTGTGTATTTGTGTGTGTGTTTGTGTGTGTGTTTGAGTGTGTGTTTGAGTGTGTGTTTGAGTGTGTGTGTGTGTATGAGAGTGTGTGTTTGTGTGTGTATATGTGTGTGTGTGTATGTGTGTATGAGAGTGTGTGTGTGTGTTTGTGTGTTTGTGTGTGTTTGTGTGTGTGTGTTTGTGTGTATGTGTGTGTGTATGTGTGTCTGTCTATGTGTGTGTGTGTGTATGAGAGTGTGTTTGTGTGTATGTGTTGATATGGGCTGACCTTTCCTACCTCCTTAGCCCATGCGTGTTCGTTTAGCTGAGAGAGAGAACAAGAGCCAATAATCAAACAGTTCAATGCTATAACAAGGCTTTTATTAGATCAAAGATATATATCTTGGGAAGTCTCGAGGCACAAGTGAATTGTCTGTGCACCAGAGAGTTCCGAAGTTACAATGGTACCAGGCAGGGTTTATATACTGTTTTCCACGCCTCTAAACAGCTTGATCTTCTCCAAAACGTCTGTACATGGTATTGCGGTTTCTGTAAACAATGCTTCCCCCTTTATCTCATATTTTAACATCTATCATGCATGTGGTTCCCTTCGCTGGATGCTCCGGTCAACAGGAGGTCACCATACATCACTTCTCTGACCCCCACCTTTGGGTTGCACAATCATCTTCCCGTTCTCAGCTCAGATAGAGAGGTTTCGCAAGGCCTCTATGGAATTCATACACGTACACATTTAAACAGTGGTTACATACAAGTCTTAGATTATATTTAGATTCTGCTATAAAGGTGAGTAAAATACTTTTATTGCTAATGCTATAGGTAAGCAAAAACCCAAATCACAACAGTGTGTATGTGTGTGTGTGTGTGTGTGTGTGTGTGTGTGTGTGTTTTTGTGTGTGTGTATGTGTGTGTGTATGTGTGTGTGTGTATAAGTGTATGAGAGTGTTGTGTGTGTTTGGTATCATAGTTTGAACATGGAAATTTTCACATTTTTATGAAAAACGATCCTAATTGAACCATTACCTGTTACAAGTAAGGAACACCATTGCACTAAATATTGATAGAATAATTAGTAATGTAGTTAGTAATTAAATATTCACACTGTTTGTTAGGATTTTTTTGGTTTCAGACATCTTTTGAACAATTAAACATGCACCAGGGTTAAAGTGACCCTAAACAGTACGGCTGTTTTACAAGGATGCACATAATAGGAGGGCTAAATACAAATACACACCCATACACACTTTCTCTCCCTTTTCCTGTCTCTCAAATACACACACAAACACACACTCTCTCTCTCTCTCTCTCTCTCTCTCTCTCTCTCTCTCTCTCTCCTCCCCCAGCTCCTCCCCCTCTGGGCTCTCTGGTTTAAAGCAGCGTTTCACTACAGCGTTCAGCACCTCTTTCTCAGAATGCTGTCGTTACTGGTACATGTGGACTGGGGCACTGCAGGCCTACTGGTTCTGCTGGTTCTGCTCTCCGTGCTCCTCCTGGAGGTGTTCCGGCTGAACTCCTTGCGTAGCCGCGTCCCCCCCGGACCGACTCCTCTGCCCTTCGTGGGAAACATGGTCCCGTTCATGAAGAACCAGATGGCCAGCACCAGATTGGTTTGTGGCACTTTCACTTCCTGTGGAGGTCGATATTTTGGTTCTGTGATCACGTGATGGGTGGATGTTTGGTGATGTAACAGATGTGTGATTACATGTCCTCTAGAACACAGAGCGGGTGAATGTGAGTGATACTAATACCACACGTGAGCTTTCAGCAGTACATCTGCGCTTCACAGCCACTAACCTGCTCATTACTAGCAATCGTAAGATTTCTTTAAAGAACCAAATCGGTATTTGTAACTGCCAGTAGAACTCTGTACTTTCTTATCTAGTCATGTTGAAGCTTGTAAAGTTGTCAGCTGTAGAATGTGGCCAGTGGCTTAGCAGGTTCCACTGGCCACGCCCAGAGGTGGGCAGTAACGAAGTACATTTACTTAAGTACTGTACTTAAGTACAGTTCTTGAGTATTTGTACTTTACTTAAGTTGATTTTTTTTAAATACTTATGACTTTCACTTCACTACAGTTGAATAACAAATACAGTACTTATCACTCCACTACATTTCTGTCCAGCTCTCGTTACTCGTTACTTCCACACACAACTCTCCCTCCCCCGATAGTATTTTCACAGGTGACAACCTATCAGCAAACAAGGATGTGTCTGTGAGGTGTAAAATCAAGTTTGGTGTCGCTAGTCGTTCTTTTCCTAAATAACAGCAACATGAACGGAGACGGCGGTGATGGAGCATGCCAGGGTTACCAACTTTTCAAGATCGCTTGGAGGGAGATTTGAACCTGGACTTGGTGGCGAGTGTAAATTGTTGATCGGGGGGGGGGGGGGTGGCGAACGTAAGTTGTTGAGCGGGGGGGGGGTGGTGAACGTTAAAAACCCAGGACACAAATTAAGTATTATATCGCGATCGCCAGTGGTTGATAGATATAGATCAGAGGTAAATAAACTATATTTTTTTTCGGCGTGAGATATCGGAAGTGTGGCGCGAGAGCGTGTGAAAATGGTCAAATGCGTGTGTCTCACGCTGGCAACCCTGGCATGCTTTTTCGAGTACTTGCACCCATGGCCGTATCTCGACAAAATGTTCAGTTTTCTGAACGGATAAATCATTCCTATCGTTTTAAATGCATGCTTTGTTTGCCAATAACAAACTATAGGCTATCACTGCATACAAAAATTCACTGTCCCACCTGAGGAAGCATATTATATGCAGCCTAAATGTTTTGTTAAGTGACCATTTTCTATGTAGTCAGAGGAGCTTTGCAGTAAGGCTAGTGAAATGACTTTGCCTGCTCACTCCACTGCTAGGTCTGCTAGGATAACTATAAATAATGTTAACATTATATTGGCAAGTAATACTACGGAAAACTACGCAAGCAAACTACGGAAACATCAATAAGGGAAACCGTGTGGGTTAATCGAATATTGTCAAATAATGTTTCCATTCTAATGTCAGTGTAATGTCAATAATTCTAATGTGGCTGTGATTTCTAGTTTGAAAAGAGTTTGCTAGCATGTTGGGTGGCATGGAGTTGGTTGGGCTTTAGCCATACTGCAAAAGGTTGTGGCAAGGTTAGACTACCAAGATGCCGCACTGCTAATTTTACTTTGTCTTTGTTAATATTGACTGTAGCATAATGTTGTATTGGATGACTGAATACCTAACTAGCAAAGAGAGAAAACCGTCATTTTATTATTGACTTTTAATATGGTAACATAATTTGCTTAAACAGGTTAGGCTAAGCTAATCAGTGAATTATGGTTTTAGAAAATGTTTTTGTTCCTTAAACTAAAATGTAGGTTAAAACTTTTCTGCTACCACTACCTGAATGATGTACATCATTGGAATATGCCTTATGGATTATTATCAAAGACTGTATGATTATTATGCCCAAAATGGATTTGGTAGGTTGTATAACGTTTTTACAAATGTGAAGGAAGGTGTACTTTAATACTTAAGTATTTTTAAAAGCAAGTACTTCAGTACTTTCACTTAAGTAAGATTTTGAACATGCAACTTTCACTTGTATCGGAGTAGCATTTGACCAGTGGTATCTGTACTTTGACTCAAGTAATGAAATTGAGTACTTCGTCCGCCTCTGGCCACGCCCCCATACAGCACACACCACTCCCACTCATACCTGGCCAGGGACAGCCTGGGTGTGTAGTGACCTCTAACAACACAGCCAGGTCTTGCAGGTCCCGCAGGTAAACCCGCTCCCTCACACGTTCAGGTTTGGACGGTTGAACGGTTGTGCTAGTTCAGAGAGGAGAGAGGAGTCACAGACTCACAGTGTTTACCGCTGCTAACAGACTTAAGAGCCTCTGTCACAGGAAGCAGCTGTGTTATCACAACAAATGGGAGTTGACATGTTTAAATTTCAGATATTTCTATTCTTTTATAACATAGCAGGGAACCTGGTAATGAACCCCCGTATATTCACTGATCTGGGACGTCACGTGTGCTGGTAATGAACTCCAGTATATTCACTGATCTGGTACGTCACGTGTGCTGGTAATGAACCCCAGTATATTCACTGATCTGGGACGTCACGTGTGCTGGTAATGAACCCCAGTATATTCACTGATATGGGACATCACGTGTGTTGGTAATGAACCCCAGTATATTCACTGATATGGGATGTCACATGTGCTGGTAATGAACCCCAGTATATTCACTGATCTGGGTCGTCACATTTGCTGGTAATGAACCACAGTATATTCACTGATCTGGGACGTCACGTGTGCTGGTAATAAACCCCAGTATATTCACTGACCTGGGACGTCACGTGTGCTGGTAATGAACCCCAGTATATTCACCTGTCAGAGAGGAGAAGATAAACAGTAATTCATTTGCAGTAATTTCAAGATAATTTTACAGCAGCTGTGGTAGTGTGCGTGCCTCTCGGGCTTGTGTGTGTGTGTGTGTGTTTCTCAGGCTGGCTGGTGTCCGTGATAGGCAGTTCTTAAAGTATGCAAAAAACTGAATATCAGCACTGAATATCAGTCCCATGGGGCTGTACTACACACAGCACACACTCATCTGGCACTGTACTACAGACATTGGTAAACATTCTAAGCCGGTGTGTTTTTCTGCGTCCTCCAGTTAACGCAATACGGTGAGTTGTGCACCGTTCACATGGGCAGGAAGCCGATGGTGGTTCTTAACAGTGTGGAACTCATGAAGGAGGCATTTGTTCACAACGGCACGGTGTTTTCTGGAAGGCCGTGCATGCCGTTAACAAAGAGCATCACCAACGGGTATGGTCAGTACAACATGGCACACTCCTCCGCTCTAAACACGTTGAACCCAGTAACTAAATCTGGCATTTATGTGAAGGAACACTTAACGCTACTGTTTTCTGGCTCTCTCTCTCTCTCTCTCACACACACACACACACACAAACACACACATACACTCACGCGTGCACACACATACACACACACACTCGCACTCACACACACACACACACAAACTCACACACTCTCTCTCACACACACACACACACACACACAGGTATCATCATGGTCACGTACAGTACTGCGTGGAAGGAGCAGCGGCGGTTTGTGCTGCACACGCTGCGTAACTTCGGCCTGGGGAGGAAGACGGTGGAGGAGCGAGTGGTGGAGGAGGCGGAGCACCTGGTCCGAGAGCTGCAGCAGCACGAAGGTAGGGGGTGACACTAGGGGCTAAGGGGCAACACTAGGGGCTACGGGGCAACACTAGGAGCTAGGGGGAGACACAAGGGGGTAAGGGGCGACACTAGGGGGTAGGGGTGACAGTAGGGGCTAATGGAAGACACTAGGATCTAGCGGGAGAAACTAGGGGCTAGGCATGACACTAAAGGTGACACTAGGGGCTAGGGGGTAACACTAGGGGCTAGGGGAGACACTAGGGGCTAGCAGGAGACACTAGGGGCTAGGGGTGACACTAAGGGCTAGGGGGTAACACTAGGGGCTGGGGGAGACACGAGGGGCTAGGGGGAGACACTGGGGCTAGTGGGTAACACTAGAGGCTAGGGGAGATATTAGGGGCTATGGGGAGACACTAGGGGCTAAGGGGTGGCACTAGTGGCTAGGGGGTGACACTAGGGGGTAGGGGCGACACTAGGGGGTAGAGGGAGACACTAGGGGGAAAGGGGAGACTCTAGGGGGTAGGGGCGACACTAGGGTGTAGGGGGAGACACTAGGGAGTAGGGGGAGAAACTAGGGGGTAGGGGGAGACTCTAGGGTGTAGGGGGCAGTACACTGACATGTCCGGACACTATACTGCACAACCGTACCCTGGTTTGGCTGTCTCCGTTCCGCTAATGGTACTGATCCATTCTCCTGCTCTTCTCTCTAAAGGGAAGCCCTTCTACCCCATCCACCCCATTATGAACGCCGTGGCCAACATCATTTGCTCCATTGTGTTTGGAGACCGCTTCGAATACAACAACAAGTGCTTCGCTAAGCTGCTGACACTCCTGAATGAATACTTACATCTTGTTGGTACACCTGCAGCACAGGTAGGGCCCAGGCAGGACCATCCTGACACTGCTACGAAAGGACAGATGTTTTATTAAGTTTTTTGCATGTCAATCCTTCTTCTAAAACCCCGACACACACAGGACGGAACCCACATTGTTCCTCTTGTAACTGAGACTCAACTATCAACCGGAGTCTCTTCTCCAGTATCCCTGCATAGACCTTACTGGGGAGGTTGAGGAGTGTGATCCCTCGATAGTTGGAGCACACCTTCCGGTCCCCTTTCTTTAAAAGAGAAACCACCCCTCCAGTTTGCCAGTCCAGAGGCACTGCCCCCAATGTACACACGATGTTGTACAAGTGTCAGCCAGGACAGTCCCACAACATTCAGAGCCTTAAGGAACTCAGGGCGGAGTTTTACAACTACCCTATTTACCTCAGCCTGAGTGATGGGCAAATCCCCCGTCTGAGTCCTCCAGTTCTGCTTCCTTTGTGGAAGGTGTGATGATGGAATTGAGAAGATCCTTGAAGTATTCCTTCCACCGCCTTATGACATCCACAGTCAAGGTCGGCAAATCCCCAGCCCCACTGTATACAGTGTTGGTCTAGAATCGCTTTCCCCTCCTGAGTTGCCTGACGTTTTGCCAGAATTTTCTTGGAGCCGAAAAGTCGAAAGTTGCTTTATATGATCTTACAAAAAAAAAGTTTTTGCCTCTGCAACAGCAAAAGCGGCAATCTGCTTGGCGCTCCTGCTTGGCCCTCCAGGCACGATAGTACTCTTTCTTCAGCATGACGGCCTTCCTAAACTGAGTTGTCCACCACCGGGTTCAGGGATTGCCACCACGACAAGCATCGACAATCTTGTAGCCACAGCTCCGGTCTGCCACACTGACAATGGAGGCACAGAACACAGCCCACTCAGACTCAATGTCTCCAGCCTCCCTTGGGATGCGGTCAAAACTCTGCTGCATGTGGGAGTTAAAGACCTTTCTGACAGGTTCCTCTGCCAGATGGTCCCAGCAAACCCTCATGATACATTTGGGTCTGCCAGGTCTGACTGGCATCCTCACCCACCATCTGATCCATCTCACCACTAGGTGGTGATTGGTTGACAGTTCAGCTCCTCTCTTCACCCGAGTGTCCAAGACACACGGTTGCAAGTCAGACGACATGATTACAGAATCAATCATCGTGCTGCGACCTAAGGTGTCCTGGTACCTTGTGCATTTACGGACACCTCTGTGCTTGAACATGGTGTTCGTTATGGACAGATTGTGATGAGCACAGAAGTCCAATAACAGAACACCACTCGGGATCAGATCAGAGAGACCATTCCTCACAATCACACCCTTCCAGGTCTTACTGCAATCGCCCATATGTGCATTGAAGTCCCCCAGCAGAACAATGGGATCCCCAGAAGGGGCACCTTCCAGTTTTCCCTCCAAGAACTCCAAGAGGGCTGGGTACTCCGAACTGCCATTTCGTGCATAAGAACAAACAACAATCAGAGCCCATTCTCCGACACGAAGACACAGTGAAGCGACCCTCTTGTCTACCGGGGAAAACCCCAACACAAATGCAGCGAGCCAGGGAGCTATAAGCCCTCTTCAGCCCTCCACCTTTCACCCAGGGAAACTCCAGAAAAGAATAAAGTCCAGCTTCTCTCGAGAGGATTAGTTCCAGAACCCAAGCTGTGTGTCGAGATGAGGCCAACTATATCTAGTTGGGAGCTCTCAGCCTTGCACACCAGCTCAGGATCCTTCCCAACCAGAGAGGTTACGTTCCATGTCCCAAGAGCTTCAGTAACCGAGGATCAGTACACCAAGGCCCCCGCGTTCGGCCACCGCCCAATCCACATTGCACCGAACCACTACTACTAACTCTCCCACAGGTGGTGGGCCCATGGGAGAGTGAACCCGTGTGTCTCCTTCAGGCTGTGCCCACCCGGGCCCCATGGGTACAAACCTGGCCACCAGGTGCTCGCCAAGGAGCCCCTCCCCCAGGCCTGGCTTTAGGGTGAGGACTCGGTAACCCTGATCCAGGCATTCCATAGGGGCTTTTGGATCACATAGGACCAATTTGCCTTGGGAGACCCTACCAGGGGCATTGCCCCCAACAACCTACCTCCTAGGATCATGTAGGCATGCAAACCCCTCCACCACGATAAGATGGTGATCCATGGGGGAAGGGTAGTTAAATATCATAAGTAAAAGCCCTACACACACAAGCAGGTGGGATAGTTAAATATCAGAACTAAAACCCCTACACACACAAGCAGGTAGGGTAGTTAAATATCAGAACTAAAACCCCTACAAGAACACACACACCGGTTCAGCACAAACACACCCATTCAACACACACTCAAATTCAGCTAAATGTACATTTTTGGGTTTGGCATGGGCATGAGGGCAAACTGCACTTCACAAGGTTGGTCACAAAGAAGGTCAGGAGAAGGATCAGGAGAAAGAACACAGTCTTGAGCAGGATCTCAGTATGTCATTAATGAATGACTCCTTAAATGGCACCAAGGAGCATAAAGATTCTTTTCCCTTTATTTACACAGATCTACAACATGCTCCCCATCATTAAATACTTCCCAGGACCTCATCAGAAGATCCTGAGCAACGCCAGTGCCTTACTAGCCTTCATCCGGGAGGCCGTGCTGGAGCACAAGAAAACTCTAGACCCAGACAACCTGCGGGACTTCATCGACGCCTACCTGGTGGAAATGAGCAAGGTGAGAGTCCAGTCTGCAGGGGGAGCTCTTCACTGGGATGGACTGGAACCTTCTAACAAGGGTGTCTCCAGTGACCTCAGAGGTGGGCGGGGTGAAGACTGAGCACAGACAGCACTGCTGTCTGCAGCAGCCTTAGGGGTGTGGTTTGTTTTCTGAGCTGTTACTGTAGCAAGCGTGAGGTCTTTCTGCACAACAGACTGTAGAAACATGTCTGTGCTGTCAGCTTCACGTGTCCTCCCCCACATGTCCTGCCTCACGTGTCCTCCCTCACGTGTCCTGAGCAGCACGAGTCAGCGGATGATTCCATGTTCTACGAGGAGAACCTAGTTATGACGACATTAGACCTCTTCCTGGCTGGTTCTGATACCACGGCAACCACTCTGCGCTGGGGTCTCATCTTCATGATGGACAACCCCGACGTCCAAGGTGAATATCCACGACAGACTTTTCCCATGAGAACAGTGTCCTAGAGACATACGAACACCTGACACTGGTGTCCCCACGACTGAACGTCTCTCTTCTCTGCGTCCACTCTCTCATTGGTCAGAGCGGTGTCATGAGGAGATCGTGCGTGAGCTGGGACACAACCATCCTGCTAGCATGGATGACCGCACGCGTCTCCCGTACACACACGCCACCGTGCATGAGATCCTGCGCCAGGCAAACATCGTGCCGCTCGGCGTGATGCATGAGACCACAGAGGACACCCAATTACAGGGGTACCACATCACCAAGGTAACTACAGGCGGAGAGATGGCTGTTCTGAGAAAAGAAAGAGTAAAAGTAAATGTTGAAGTTTTGTGTTTAAGTTTTAGGTTACGTAGCTTGGATTTTCATTTTGATTTTATTACTGTATTTCAGTCTTTTAGGTGTGACTAAAACAGAAGACAATAGCTGAACAGACTAGCTGAACTTCCTAGTGAACAGACATCATTTGAACATTCAAACAGTGAACAGTTTAAGTATGTGTGTATTTTGCCTGTTTCTCCATTACCCTCAACACCCAGGGAACCATGGTGATGGCCAACCTGAGCGCATTCTTCACTGACCAGAACTACTGGAAGCACCCAGACACCTTCAACCCGGAGAACTTTCTGGATGCAGAAGGACAGTTCTGCAAGCAAGACTGCTTTGTGCCTTTCTCTCTGGGTGAGACTGTGGGAGGGGCCGACAGACTACTGGTGGACAATCTGTGTGTGTGTATTCTCACTGGTGTGTGCATATGTGTGTGTGTGTGTGTGTGTGTGTGTGTGTGTGTTCTCACTGGTGTCTGTGTGTGGCAGGCCCAAGGACGTGTCTGGGTGAATCTCTGGCGAGGACAGAACTCTTCATCTTCTTCACCTCTCTGATTCAGCGTCTGCGTTTCTCGTGGCCTCCCGGAGCTCCACGGCCCAACCCCGATGGCATCATGGGAATGATCCGCTCCCCGCACCCGTTCAACACCGTCTGTCACAGCAGGGTGCCCAATTGAACCCTCACGTGGACATCACCATCTCTGAACTGCCACCCTGTGCCTCACACACACGGCACCACCACACACGCCGAACCTATCACTCACACATTGTGCGGTGTGTGCATGAAGACAGATCTGAGGTCAGAGGTGCGTGTCTGTACCTGCGAGGTTTACGAACGCTGCATTAATGACACACTAGACTAACCAGTTCCATAAAGCAGTGTGTGGTTTATTTGTTTATACAAAGAGTATACAAAGAGTATGTAACTTTATTAATCTACCTGGGTCCTCAATTTACACACTGCACACCACTGATACAGAACCATATCAATGCAATAAATTTACTTATAAATCTTTACTTTTAAAGCAATACCTCTTACCCTGTTATAAAAATAAACCATAGACCTTTAAGCTTTGTTTGGTATCGCTAAGTACTAACGCCTGAGGTGTCTTTTCACAACCCTCCACTAGAGGGCACGGTCATATTTAACGGGATATGTCTTTAAAACAATTTATTTTACGTTGCTAAAATTGTCGCATAAAAGAGTACTATCAAGTAGTGATACAAACTTAAGTAAATCTGTCATCTTTACTGCCATAAAGTAGCACAAACATTTTATGAGGATGTTTATTATTTTGACATTTTTTCTATAAAGTGAATCTCACACGAGAATCAGATGAAGAATCAGATTATCAGATTGCTTTGTAGCTCCTCAATTATTTACTACACTTTCAAATACCTTCAGTGCAAATGCTTTACAAAATGTTAAATTTTTTTGTTTAAAATTTCAAACTTGACCCTTATTTTCAAATTTAGTTTCAAATGTATTTACTACGTTCACTGCTTATCCAGTTAGTTCAGAGACACAGATCACATATGTGCTAACAGTCTGTTTGCTACACCGCAGTGCATAGAGTTCAAGTTACAATTAGTCCAGAATATTCTTTAAGATAAATTAAGCACATAAACTTGTGTAATTTCTTCATAAAAAGGCAGCTGCCATAATCTCACCCATGAAACCTCATGTACTTAAGAGAATATTAATAAGTTCATAAAACACCTTCACTGGGTGGAGGTGGTGAACAGCACGCATAGGTGTGAACAGACAAAGGTTTTAAACATTAACCTGCAGGAGTCTGTCCAGGCAGCCATCATGTTGTGTTTACCTGGGGACTGTGTTTACCTGAGCAAGAGGGCTACTCTGAAGAAGGCACTCATCATCCACTCAGGCTGTGCTTTGGTGACCTTTCAGCTGTCAGGGTGCTGCTGCCCCCTCTGGCCAGCTGCAGGTAGTGCAGGTAATGAATATGGAAAGGTGTTGCCATGATACACTGCTATAGTCCCAGTGGCCTCACCTGAGTCCTACAATCAAATGTGAAATTGGGAAGATGAGCCAACGTGTCCTGTGACCTCTATGGGTCAGGGGTCAGGAGGCAGGACTCGTGTCTGGACGCCGACCCCCTGGAGCCGTACGACGTTAGGCATGGAGGCGAGCAGGTGACGCACGGAGGGGAAGTTTCTCAGCACGTCTGTGTGGTAGAGCAGAGGGCAAGACCTGCGTACCTCAGACAGGCTCACGCCATCAGGGCTACGAGCCATCAGCTCTCTCAGAGAGCCAATCAGCTGTGCCAGATGTGGGTTTGGAGGCGGGCCTAGGGGAGAAGGTCAGAGGTCAAGCCTAGCACACAACAGGAGAACTCTGAGTACAATACCCGCATGAATTTACTCACATACACAGGTGTACTGGTTCAGGTGTGAAATGTCTCTGGCACATTATTATGTACATTTGCTTTTACTAGTTAATTACACAATTAGTAAATCCAGGTAACGAACATGAAATCTTGAGATGGATATTTACTTTTTTGTACCTAAATTCTTCACCTCAGGTTACACCAAAATACTGAGACCAACGTTCTGAGCAAGTGTAGGCCAACTCGGTGATTACCAGCATCTAGATAAGTACTGGTGGTTCGATAGAGAGACGTGATTGTCCAGACAGCTTTGAGTCTTGTTAAGAGCTTTGTGCTGAGAATACAGTCTCAAAAAGGCTTCCACAGTAGGGTGACCAGACGTCCTTGTTTTTTGGAGACAGTACCTGTTTTTGGTAGTCCATCCCCAGAAATGTCCCCATTTTAACCGTTAATTAAAAACACTCCTGAATTAAAAACACAAAGTCCTAAGAGACGTGAGCAGACGGGCTGAAGGTGTCGCGCTATGCTCGTTTTGGCCAGCAGAGGGGGCTGCTGCTCTCTTCTCATCACTTCCTTCTCTTGTTTTTAAAAACACAGCTGTGTTAAATCGAGCGGTACGTAACAGGACGGCTATGGCCTTCACATCAACACTGATGTCTCGTATATAGGCTTCTGTGCGATTTACATATTTAAAAATACAATTATAAATCTGCGTCACCTTTTCAGTCTTCCATATATGACACATGGCTTATGTTGACAGCCGTTTTAACCCCCCTTGGCTATAACCACGGGTCTTTTTTAATCTGTAGCCAGGAAATTACTTTTTTTTACTGCCAAAATATTGAACATGAACATAAATTATCGACTCATACAACGAACGAATTATTTGTATTCCTGCCCAGGTATCTTGACTTAGTAAAGACTGAGACCTTTTCTAACATAACCACTTTATTTCTAAGAAGGCGACGAGCAACCGATCAACGAGTCACCCCCGCGCCTCCCTTTACAGATTAAAACACTGATTTTAGCAGCCAACACCGGCCGGTGTGTTAACCTGTGTGTGTTAACCTGTGTGTGTTAACCTGTGTGTGTTAACCTGTGGCGGTGTAAATCACACGTCCAGCCCGTCCTACCTGTGCTGCTGTCCGGTAGGTTAAACAGCACCACGTCCTTGTAGGACCTGCCGGTGTATCCGCCGTTCCGCTCCTCGCTCATTTCAGCTGTGGAATAACACCAATACAATCACTAAAACAACACTAGTTATGTCAAAGAACGCTGAGTGTACCGTAACTGTTCCCTACAGACGGGAGACAGCTGTCTTACCTTCACGTACACGGAGTCTGCACTTATTTACGTGTCTCACTTCCTCCTCCCAGTCAGCCCAAACCGCCGCTTTCGTTTCCACGGCGAGGACATGAGAGTGTTCATGAGAGCTTAACCTGTCTGAACGGCCCGTGCTGGTACCGGCCCAGACGGGCTCGGCTGGGCCTCGCACCTGTAGATTATAACAAAACTGATATTGATGTTACCAGCTGCACCAGACCCATTCAAACAGGCTCTCTGTTGTTTTAAAAATACAAAAGGCCCGAGTGTAATACGCAAGGCTTATTTATTGAGATATACATCCATATCGGCCAGTATACGGACCTACTCAAGGTATAAAAAATATATATTTAATCAATATTTTCAATCCATCTGTTTCCATTGAGTTTGAACTAAACTCTGAGCGGCTGGGTGAACTGCGCGCGCGCGTGTTGTCTGGCGCGCGCTCCCCACACTCGTTGTCGGAAAGGTCGAGTGTCGTGTCGTGCACGCGCATGTGAAGGCGTGTTCGCACGTGACGCGGTTTTTCGTTTCCGAGCTGCTGTTTGTAACGTTATCGTGCTGCGGCCTTTCGCAAACGCAATAAATAGTTGCGTTTCTCACAAAGTGAGAACTAACTAGGGTTAGTGACACAGACTAGTGACACAGACTAGGGAGACTAGGGTTAGTGACACAGACTAGGGTTAGTCACTGTAGGAAAAAAGAAACTTAAAGGCGAAACAAAACTTAATGTTTTCTTGGAAGACTGAGAGAGCAGAAGGGAAGAGTGGCCTTGAGAAGAACAGAATGGGCCCAATATGCAAGGCAAGCAGTTTTTAGATAAGCCGGCAGACAACTAGAGAGGAGGGGGGGGGGGATTTTTTGCTCTGATGCTGCTGAGATCCACTTGGGTTAGGTAGAGTTCTAGGCAACTAGCACCAGTGCACTGAAGAGTTTGTACCACGTATACTTTGGCTATTTTGTATTCACTTTAGTTCTATAGAAATTGATCTGAAAAGAACTTATGGTGTTAAGACGTTGTTTGGGTCACTCAGTCAAAACCAATCGGTTCATCGGGGCAGTGTTGGGGCCTATCTGGGTCAGGAGAAAATATCCCAACATCACACAGACTAGGGGGAGGTGAGGCCCTACACAACTTGCCTAGTGAGCATGCAGGGTTTACCAAACACTCTTTTGTGAAAATTGATGATACAGAATCGTAGGTAACATATTCCCCCACTTATCGTGGACATGTAGAACATAAAGCCCGTGGCTTGTGCGTAGCTGTGAGTTTCTACAGGCAGTCTCGTGTTGACTGCAGGGGTTATTTGGAAGCATCATCTTGCTGAATGGTCTATTTACATTAAACTCTCCCAGCAGTCTTCAACAGGTCCTGGGCTAAAATATCCTGGCACTCGGACAAGTTCAATACACCATTGATCTTAATAAATACCTTTAAAGCACAAGCCACAGAACAGCCCCAGAATATCAAATGTCCACCACTATGTTTTGCTGGGTTTTGTGTGCAGGGTTTTGTCACCAAACACGGCTCTGGTGTGCTCAGTCAAACATTCAGTGTTGGTCCCAACTGATTCCAGATTGTTCTGTAGCATGTGGCAGAATGACAGCCCTGCAGCTTGGCTAAGATCTGTGGGTTTCTGAGGCTATGTGCATGCTTCTTCACCATCTTCCTCCTCATCCTCACTGTGTGAGGGCAAAGGTCAGCACGTTTGGGACCACTTCCTGGCAAACTGTCCCAAACGTCCAACACTTCTGGATTGTTGCCCTCCTGCATTATTGCCCTATATGTGGTAGTATTTATGTCACGGTATGTCTTTATATTTGCCTTGTAATCAATGAAAATCATATTTCTATTGTGCTGATATTTTTATTATGATTATATTTCTATTGTGATCATTGTGATAGATAATAAAAGCACTTTGGACCCCTATATTAATACACAAAACAAACAGGAAATGGTGACTGAGATTTGCTAAAAACATAGCTAATCTCTAAAAGGCAACTTAAAAGCAACACTTTCTTTAGTTTTTTAAGTTTTTAAAACATTCTTTAAATATTCTTTAAAGACTTAAAGATACCCGATGTTTTTAGCATTACAGTTACTCAAAAAGAGTAACTGTAAAATTAAAAACAACACCTGTGTTACTCTGCTAGTGTCTCTATGTTGCTCTGATGATGTCACTGTGTTACTTCTGCTGGTGTCACTGTGTTGCTCTGCTGGTGTTACTCTGCTGGTGTTTCTGTGTTACTCTGATGATGTCACTGTGTTACTTCTGCTGGTGTCACTGTGTTGCTCTGCTGGTGTTACTCTGCTGGTGTTTCTGTGTTACTCTGCTGGTGTCACTGTGTTACTCTGCTGGTGTCTGTGTTACTCTGCTGGTGTCACTGTGTTACTCTGCTGGTGTCACTGTGTTACTCTGCTGGTGTCTCTGTGTTGCTCTGCTGGTGTCACTGTGTTACTCTGCTGGTGTCTCTGTGTTGCCTGCTGGTGTCTCTGTGTTACTCTGCTGGTATTCATCTGTGTTACTCTGCTTGTGTCACTGTGTTGCCTGCTGGTGTTACTGTGTTGCCTGCTGGTGTCACTCTGTGTTACTCTGCTGGTGTCACTGTGTTGCTCTGCTGGTATTCATCTGTGTTACTCTGCTGGTGTCTCTGTGTTGCTCTGCTGGTGTCACTGTGTTACTCTGCTGGTGTCACTGTGTTACTCTGCTGGTGTCTCTGTGTTGCTCTGCTGGTGTCACTGTGTTGCTCTGCTGGTGTCACTGTGTTACTCTGCTGGTGTTACTGTGTTGCTTTGATGGTGTCACTGTGTTACTCTGCTGGTGTCTCTGTGTTGCTTTGATGGTGTCACTGTGTTACTCTGCTGGTATTCATCTGTGTTGCTCTGCTGGTGTCACTGTGTTGCTCTGCTGGTGTTACTGTGTTGCTTTGATGGTGTCTCTGTGTTACTCTGCTGGTGTTTGTGTTGCTCTGCTGGTATTCATCTGTGTTGCTCTGCTGGTGTCACTGTGTTGCTCTGCTGGTGTCTCTGTGTTGCTCTGCTGATGTCACTCTGTGTTACTCTGCTGATGTCTCTGTGTTACTCTGCTAGTGTCACTCTGTGTTACTCTGCTAGTATCACTGTGTGTATGTGTCCTGGCAATTAATACAGTGATTGTGAGGCAAATTTTCATGCAGTTTTCCATTTTATATTATTATGTCACTTTTAATGTTGTGCTCTGTTATTTTATTGTTATTTTATTTCCTTTAACACACACAAAGTCTCATCATACGAGACCTTATTTGAATTTTAACCAATGTTTTCTGTAAGTTTATTCTACCACAAATATTACATGACAATATTCAAGTAGATTAGAAACATTCCCTAGTCCTGTCAGGACAGAGAACACCCTATCACTCCTCCACTATCACTCCTCCACCATCACTCCTCCACCATCACTCCTCCACCATCACTCCTCCACAATCACTCCTCCATTATCACTCCTCTACCATCACTCCTCCACAATCACTCCTCCACTATCACTCCTCTACCATCACTCCTCCACAATCACTCCTCCACTATCACTCCTCTACCATCACTCCTCCACAATCACTCCTCCACAATCACTCCTCCACCATCACTCCTCCACAATCACTCCTCCATTATCACTCCTCCACCATCATTCCTCTACCATCACTCCTCCACCATCACTCCTCCACCATCATTCCTCTACCATCACTCCTCCACTATCACTCCTCCACCATCATTCCTCTACCATCACTCCTCCACCATCACTCCTCCACCATCATTCCTCCACCATCACTCCTCCACCATCACTCCTCCACCATCACTCCTCTACCATCATTCCTCTACCATCACTCCTCCACTATCACTCCTCCACCATCACTCCTCCACCATCACTCCTCTACCATCACTCCTCCACCATCACTCCTCCACCATCACTCCTCCACCATCATTCCTCCACCATCACTCCTCCACCATCACTCCTCCACCATCACTCCTACCTCCACCATTACTCCTCCACCATCACTCCTCCACCATCACTCCTCCACCATCACTCCTCTACCATCACTCCTCCACCATCACTCCTCCACCATCACTCCTCCACTATCATTCCTCCACCATCATTCCTCCACCATCACTCCTCCACCATCACTCCTACCTCCACCATCACTCCTCCACCATCACTCCTCTACCATCACTCCTCCACTATCACTCCTCTACCATCACTCCTCTACCATCACTCCTCCACTATCACTCCTCCACCATCACTCCTCTACCATCACTCCTCCACCATCACTCCTCCACCATCACTCCTCCACTATCACTCCTCCACCATCACTCCTCCACCATCATTCCTCTACCATCACTCCTCCACCATCACTCCTCCACCATCATTCCTCTACCATCACTCCTCCACTATCACTCCTCCACCATCATTCCTCTACCATCACTCCTCCACCATCACTCCTCCACCATCATTCCTCCACCATCACTCCTCCACCATCACTCCTCCACCATCACTCCTCTACCATCATTCCTCTACCATCACTCCTCCACTATCACTCCTCCACCATCACTCCTCCACCATCACTCCTCTACCATCACTCCTCCACCATCACTCCTCCACCATCACTCCTCCACCATCATTCCTCCACCATCACTCCTCCACCATCACTCCTCCACCATCACTCCTACCTCCACCATTACTCCTCCACCATCACTCCTCCACCATCACTCCTCCACCATCACTCCTCTACCATCACTCCTCCACCATCACTCCTCCACCATCACTCCTCCACTATCATTCCTCCACCATCATTCCTCCACCATCACTCCTCCACCATCACTCCTACCTCCACCATCACTCCTCCACCATCACTCCTCTACCATCACTCCTCCACTATCACTCCTCTACCATCACTCCTCTACCATCACTCCTCCACTATCACTCCTCCACCATCACTCCTCTACCATCACTCCTCCACCATCACTCCTCCACCATCACTCCTCCACTATCACTCCTCCACCATCACTCCTCCACCATCATTCCTCCACCATCACTCCTCCACCATCACTCCTACCTCCACCATCACTCCTCCACCATCACTCCTCCACTATCACTCCTCCACCATCACTCCTCCACCATCACTCCTCCACTATCACTCCTCCACCATCACTCCTCCACCATCGTTCCTCCACCATCGTTCCTCCACCATCACTCCTCCACCATCACTCCTCTACCATCACTCCTCCACTATCACTCCTCCACCATCACTCCTCCACCATCACTTCTCCACCATCACTCCTCCACCATCACTCCTCTACCATCACTCCTCCACCATCACTCCTCTACCATCACTCCTCCACCATCACTCCTCCACCATCACTCCTCCACCATCACTCCTCTACCATCACTCCTCCACCATCACTCCTCTACCATCACTCCTCCTCTATTACTCCTCACAGTCACTTTTCAACTAAATATTTCACAATGACTATTAATAGTTCTCTGAACATATCTCACATTTTGACCAGAAATGAAAGTTTTCGAGAAGTCAGAGAAGCTGATCTGAGACCAGCTCTGTTGAACCCTGAGCAGGTCATCTGTCCTTCAGGAGCAGAAGGGCAGTAGCTAGGTGAACTCTGCCCCCTAGCTCAGCCTCCCTGATGACCTCATTGACCCTGACAGGGCTCAGGCGCAGGTTGAAGATCACGCTGTAGTTCTGAATCAGGCGTCTGGCCCGCTCCATGTCTATGTAGCCTAGAACAAGCAGCACATTTTAGCATGACCAGTACAAGATGACAAACCAGTACAAGATGACAAACCAGTACAAAATGACAAATGGCCAGTGTACTTTCAGACACACCAACACAGCTAGAGTCATTCATCTGTGTGCCCCTTATATACAAACAAGAAAGGCAGACTCAGGACATCTCTGTGTTTGACACACCTGTCACCATCTCACACACGTCTCACACCCATCACACACCTTACACACTTCACACGTCTCACACCTGTGGCACGTCTCACACCTGTCACAGTCTCACACCTGTCACAGTTTCATACCCATCACAGGCCTTACCCGTATTTTGGCTGTCACATATACGCAAGGCTCTCTCCATTTTCTGGAACCTCTGAAGCCAAGCATCTGTTTCACTGGGGTCCACATTGGGTATCGCACCACTGCTGCACATGGACCTCGAGCCAATAGAAGTCCGTGACTCACAGGAGGCTGTCCAGATGTCTGCCTAGGAGCAGGACAGTGAGAGAGAGCTTCAGGAACCACACACACCTGCACATTGAACCACACACACCTGCACATTGAACCACACACACCTGCACACTGAACCACACATCTGCACATTCAACCACTCACGCCTGCACACTGAACCACACACGCCTGCACATCGAACCACACGTCTGCACACTGAACCACACACGTCTGCACACTGAACAACACACGCCTGCACACCGAACCACCCACACTTGCACACCGAACCACACACGTCTGCACACCGAACCACACACGTCTGCACACCGAACCACACACCTGCACACTAAACCACACACCTGCACACTGAACCACACACGTCTGCACACTGAACCACACACGTCTGCACACCGAACCACACACCTGCACAATGAACCACACACCTGCACACTGAACCACACACGTCTACACACTGAACCACACACGTCTACACACTGAACCACACATCTGCACACAGAACCACACACATCTGCACACTGAACCACACACGTCTGCACACAGAACCACACACATCTGCACATTAAACCACACACGTCTGCACACTGAACCACACATGCTTGCACATTGTTTGTACATTATGTGCTAATCATGTATAGAAATATATTTGCCCATCCATTATGACGTGTGAGATATGCTGATGAGCTGACGTCACGGTTACGGTGACGTCATGGTGACCTACTGCAGTGTTGCCAGACTCCTGGTTCTGCAGCAGGTTCTGCAGGAAGTGCAGCAGGTCCTCATACAGCACCTGTGCAGGGAGACGCACAATAAACAGAACATATTTATACGGGAAACAGAACATATTTATTATATAAAGTTACTGTGTCCATGGGGTAATTAGTTAGCGAAGAGGGCTTCAGACAAAATGGTCATTGGTTCGATTCCCAAGGCTCACAGGTGAATTGGAGTTCTATTGGGGCAGTCATGGTCTGGTGGTAGGGAACTGGTCTTATGACCAGAGGGTCATGGGTTCGGTTCCCAGGCCTCAGGCCATGACTGAGGTGCCCTTGAGCAAGACACCTAATCCCAACTGCTCCCTGGGCACCGGGCTAGGGCTGCAAACCATTCTGGGCACGTGTGCACCACAGACTCCTAGTAATCACTAGTGTGTGTGTGTGTGTGTGTGTGTGTTCTAACTGCACAGATGGGTAAAAAACGGAGAACAAATTTCGATTGTGGTGAGAAATCTCAATTGACAAAATTTGGCACATTTACATTTTTTAAAAGTCATTCCTGGATAAATGGAGCCTTCCTACTTTGAATGGGCAGAGATTTGTATTGGAGAGCCCTGCTGGGGTGATGCATATGCAGCAGAAGCAGCTGGGGAGTGCTCAGTAGGAGTGCTCAGTAGGAGTGCTCTATGGGAGTGTTGTGTGGAAGTGCTGTGTGGGAGTGCTCAGTGGGAGTGATCAGTAGGAATGCTGTGTGGAAGTGCTGTGTGGGCATGCTCAGTGGGGGTGATGTGTGGGAGTGATGTGTAGGAGTGCTGTGTGGGAGTGCTCAGTGGGAGTTATGTGTGGGAGTGCTCAGAGGGAGTGATGTGTGGGAGTGCTTAGAGGAAGTGATGTGTGGGGGTGCTCAGTGAGAGTGATGTGTTGGAGTGCTCAGTGAGAGTGATGTGTTGGAGTGCTCAGTGGGAGTGATGTGTGGGAATGCTCAGTAGGAGTGCATTATGGGAGTGCTCAGTGGGAGTGCTCATAGGGAGTGATGTGTGGGGTTCTCAGAGGGAGTGATGTGTGGGAGTGCTGTGTAGGAGTGATGTGTGGGAGTGCTCAGAGGGAGTGATGTGTGGGAGTGCTCAGAGGAAGTGATGTGTGGGGGTGCTCAGTGGGAGTGATGTGTGGGAGTGCTGTGTAGGAGTGATGTGTGGGAGTGCTCAGTGGGAGTGATATGTGGGAGTGCTCAGCGGAGAGTGATGCGTGGGAGTGCTCAGCAGAGAGTGATGTGTGGGAGTGCTCAGTGGGAGTGATATGTGGGAGTGCTCAGTGGGAGTGATGTGTACCTGTTCTGGGTGCTCGGAGCAGGAAAAGGTGTGCAGGAGAGAGGCTAGAGTCGGCAGCTTGAGTGGCACCTGACGCCTGCGGAATAGGTACTTGAGCTCTGATTGGTGGATGGTCCCTGTGTGGGAGGGGTCAAGAGGTGCGACTTCTTCATCTATGTTGTCTAACTGGGGTGTCCAACCCCTCAGCTCCTTTGAAGCCTGCGCGATGAGCCAATCCTCAACATGGACATCATGAACTCCTTGGAAGAGACGCTGTGGAGAGTGAATGGGGAGGGGAATAGTGAGGAGGGGAATAGTGAATGTGGAGGGGAATAGTGTATGGGGAGGGGAATAGTGAGGAGGGGAATAGTGAATGTGGAGGGGAATAGTGTATGGGGAGGGGAATAGTGAATGGGGAGGGGAATAGTGTATGGGGAGGGGAATAGTGTATGGGGAGGGGAATAGTGAATGGGGAGGGGAATAGTGTATGGTGAGGGGAATAGTGTATGGGGAGGGGAATAGTGAGGAGGGGAATAGTGAATGGGGAGGGGAATAGTGTATGGGGAGGGGAATAGTGAATGGGGAGGGGAATAGTGAATGGGGAGGGGAATAGTGAATGGGGAGGGGAATAGTGTATGGGGAGGGGAATAGTGAATGGGGAAGGGAATAGTGTATGGGGAGGGGAATAGTGAATGGGGAGGGGAATAGTGAATGGGGAAGGGAATAGTGTATGGGGAGGGGAATAGTGAATGGGGAAGGGAATAGTGTATGGGGAGGGGAATAGTGAGGAGGGGAATAGTGAATGGGGAGGGGAATAGTGAGGAGGGGAATAGTGTATGGGGAGGGGAATAGTGAATGGGGAGGGGAATAGTGTATGGGGAGGGGAATAGTGAATGGGGAGGGGAATAGTGTATGGGGAGGGGAATAGTGTCTGGGGAGGGGAATAGTGAATGGTGAGGGGAATAGTGTATGGTGAGGGGAATAGTGAATGGGGAGGGGAATAGTGAGGAGGGGAATAGTGAATGTGGAGGGGAATAGTGTATGGGGAGGGGAATAGTGTATGGGGAGGGGAATAGTGAATGGGGAGGGGAATAGTGAATGGGGAAGGGAATAGTGTATGGGGAGGGGAATAGTGAATGGGGAAGGGAATAGTGTATGGGGAGGGGAATAGTGAGGAGGGGAATAGTGAATGGGGAGGGGAATAGTGAGGAGGGGAATAGTGTATGGGGAGGGGAATAGTGAATGGGGAGGGGAATAGTGTATGGGGAGGGGAATAGTGAATGGGGAGGGGAATAGTGTATGGGGAGGGGAATAGTGTCTGGGGAGGGGAATAGTGAATGGTGAGGGGAATAGTGTATGGTGAGGGGAATAGTGAATGGGGAGGGGAATAGTGAGGAGGGGAATAGTGAATGTGGAGGGGAATAGTGTATGGGGAGGGGAATAGTGTATGGGGAGGGGAATAGTGAATGGGGAGGGGAATAGTGTATGGGGAGGGGAATAGTGTATGGGGAGGGGAATAGTGTATGGTGAGGGGAATAGTGAATGGGGAGGGGAATAGTGTATGGGGAGGGGAATAGTGTATGGGGAGGGGAATAGTGTATGGTGAGGGGAATAGTGAATGGGGAGGGGAATAGTGTATGGGGAGGGGAATAGTGAATGGGGAGGGGAATAGTGTATGGGGAGGGGAATAGTGTATGGGGAGGGGAATAGTGAATGGGGAAGGGAATAGTGTATGGGGAGGGGAATAGTGAATGGGGAAGGGAATAGTGTATGGGGAGGGGAATAGTGAATGGGGAGGGGAATAGTGAATGGGGAGCACAGACCTGCTGCTCCTGCCCTGATTGGTGTGGTGTTGGCTGTGTTGGTTTCAAGTGGTTACCAGCTGGCCTCCTGCGGTGGATGTAGGAGCAGGAATGATCTCCGCTGGGAGCAGACACACACAGTCTGTGCTGCGCCTGCAAGGAGGTACATTACCCTAGTGTTCCTGTGTTCTAGTGTTTCTGAGTTCTAGTATTCCTGTGTTCTTGTGTTCTAGTGTTCCTGTGTTCTAGTGTTCCTGAGTTCTAGTGGTCCTGTGTTCTTGTGTTCTAGTGGTCCTGTGTTCTTGTGTTCTAGTAGTCCTGTTTACTTGTTTTCTAGTGGTCCTGTGTTCTAGTGTTCTTGTGTTCTTGTGTTCATGGATGGAAATATGGATGACAGCTAATTGCTTGTATCTGCGTTTATCTACCTGTCGAAGAATGTTCTTGTTACTGGCAAAGTGTGTGTTGTTGCTGGGATTGGCCAGTGCAGGACAGGACGTCTTCCCATCTCCTGACCTACACAGCTGTCCTGCGTTCTGACCACCAGTCTCCATCCTGAACACCACAACCAGACTGTTACATGCAGAGCCGGAGTGGCTAATCGGGAGATTCGGGAGGATTCCCGATGGGCCGGCTCATGTCAGTCTCTAGTTTGGGCCGATTGGGAGGGAAAAATAATTTTGGGCCGGATTTGGGCATGAAACTCCCGGGCTGAAAAAGTGTCCCACTCCGGCCCTGGTTACATGTCACACTTACAGACATGATCCACTATGGGATTATTTTGGAATTATTTAAAAAGTTATTATTTTATTGTTCAGTAAAAAAAAACCAAAAACAAATAGGCCTATCTCCCGATACAGCATGAAAATCTTCCAATGTAGGCCTAGTGTACAAATATAAATACACACTTGCCTGTTTGGATCAATGAAGTGTTTAATTTGTTTTCCGCCAACGATCTTCACAACCAATTGAGGCATAGCGCTCCTCCCTGTAGAGTGGTTGACATCCATCACCCTGTGCGTGCCCGACCACTGGAGTGCGCCAAGGAATCTCTGCTAGGAAAAAGCAATACCGCAGAAATGTAATGCTGTACATATGCATCAAATATGCAACAAACGAATTAAATAGTCGTATGATTACGTAAATCATCCTAACTTGTAAAGCTTAAGTTTCCGTCTAAAGAAAAGAAACCACAAACTCATTCTTTATCCAAGTAATAAATCATCAGGGTTTCCAGAAGAGAAAGAACACCATTCTAAACGAATTACTCACGTCTCAGACTTTCCCGTCTTAGGCGCTCCGCAGCTAGAAAACAATTAGCTTATTCAAAGCCCAGGTTCATGAATATTATATAAAGCCTCTTGAGCGAGACTTACTGCACTGGCTGGACGGCGAAGTCGCTCCGAATATTTGAGCGTGATGCGTCCCCGCGGGTGTCCTCCGGGTCTCCATGGTTACCCGGGCCGCCCTTCCCCGCGGGTGTCCTCCGGGTCTCCATGGTTACCCGGGTCGCCCTCCCCGCGGTAAAGGACACGTTCAGTGGTTCTACTGCGCTCTTTCTCGGAGCTGGATCAGGCCTGCGAGAAGTGATGGTGGTTCGCGTAACCTGGCAGCAAACTTATCAAACGCCCCCTGAATACTCAAGTAATGGATCAGAATTAATAAACTTTTAATATGCAGCTTATTAAATCTTAAATAACACAGCCACGGATTTAATATGACTATCGTGAACTATTCAGTCGAAACTGAGTAGAACCGAGTTCATTAGTGTTCAACCCAGACTTTAGAGAATACATGGATATAATGAGTGAAGTGAAGGTTAAACACAAGCACACCTCGTGTTCCTGCCCTGGTCCATCTGGGCTGCCTCCAGGCCCTGTGTAACCCGCTCCTGACTAACACGTGGAGAGGGCCATGTGGTTAAAGCAAAAGTTTATTTTAAACGATTAAATTAGGTGAAGTGAGCTGTGTTTAAAAGAAACTGATATGTACAATCAAAACAACTGCTCTATTTAAATAAGTGTTTTGGATGCGGAGGAATGACAGTATAGTCTTAATGATCAACCAAACGGTTACTAACTGGAGACAGAATTCAGCCAAGTGCCATGTAATAATAAGAATGCTAATTAGGCCAATTTAATAAATATATCACCTAGATTTGATTCGCCTAAAATATAAAACTTAACAATATGCATTTCTCTAGCGCTCCTCTATAGCCCCCCAATTACTGGGGTTGATTGTGGTCTCTGTGAAATGTTGTGTGATGTCTGAAGGTTTGGTCATTCATGCATAATTGGTAACAATATAAGGTCAGTTTTAGGCTTTATGTTAATTTGTCCACATATTAGCCTGATATTTTCAAGACAGACATTAAGTTTGGAAATAGGACATTTAAGAGGAGAATTTCCGATGACATTTAAAACCCTTTAAAATGGAGCATCTTGGGGGGGGGGGAAACCCCACTGGGACAGGAGCTAGTTTCGTATTCATGTTTTTTCATATTTACTCAGATCTGAAGTTTTGTTTCATCAAGTCCTCTGTAGATGGCGCTCTATCTCACTTCAACATGATTTCTGTGTTCTATGGCCGAAAACTGAATTATCCTACAGAAAACATTCGGCTCTTTTTTGCCTTTGACTTACAGACAGTATGAAATAATAATATAAGCAACATAAATGCATAATGGTAAATGCATATACATTTCATATAACCTGCTACTGTGTTTGTACATGTACAATACTGACATTTATAAAGACTAATGTCTAAAGTCTAAGGGACCATGACAGAGTATGAGACAACTGCTGAGAAAGACTGAAAATAGAGGCTTGCACACACACACACACACACACACACACACACACACACACACACACACACACACACACACACACACACACACACGCACACACAGAGAGAGAGAGAGAGAGAGAGAGAGAGAGAGAGAGAGAGAGAGAGAGAACAGCAGGAGGTTCATGCAAATCTCTCTGCAAGAATAAAGAAATATAGAAATAATATCGTTCGTAAGGCAGATAGTGAAATAACCCATGGCTCTTTTGCGATGGTGCAATAGATTTCACAATACCCTCCCCAACTTTGTTAATTGAAATTGGAATTTAATAGAAAGTTTCTATACAGCAAGGAACAGCCAATGACAAGAGGCGTGAAGATGGATGCCATGACAACATAAAGAGAGCAGCACCAGAACAACCTCCTGCTGATTCGGTTATGGTCTTTAACGTTGCTATGAAACGTGGTCCACGTGGGGCTCAACATCCTCATATAAAGCAGGAGTGGGTACGATTATCAGGCATTACTGCCTTGCACACGCAAAAAAATACTTTTTAGCATTAATACTAATATTAATATGTATGCATTAATATTAATATGTAATATTTCACAAAAGAATACTTTCGTAATACATCACCAAATGATACTTTTATAATACTTCACTAAATACATCCCTAATATGTCTCTTCACTAATGAATTATTCCCTAATACTTCACTTCAATAAAGAATACTTCACTAAATACCTCATTTAAAGAATACTTCCCTAATACTCTACTAAACAATACTTCTTCAAATACTAAAAGAAAATTTCCTTAATACATCATTAAATAATACTTCCCTAATACTTCATTAATGCTTCAGTAAAACAATACTTCACTAAATGCTTCAGTAAAACAATACTTTACTAAATACCTTGTTAAAAGAATACTTCCCTAATACTCCATTAATGCTTCAGTAGAAGAACATTTCTCTATTACTTCCCTCGGTGTGCCATGGTCTTATCTTTCTGTTTGATTTGTGCAAATTAAAGCGTGAAAGTGGATGTAAATGAATGTGGATATAACAGCTCACTTTGGGCCACATGGTGAGAGCAGGCACGGCTACTCGCTCTCTCCGCGCTTTAATACGGTTGGACTGTGAAAGTCAAACAAGTCTGCCTTAGCACGGAAAGCTAACAGGACGGAGTAGTTCCCATGTCCGCTGATTATAAAACAACTTGGACTTCTTTTTTCTGGAGTCACTTTTCAATGTTTCGTTTAATCTCTGAACGTTTCCGCTACTGTGAATGAAAGTGTGTCCTCTGCGGTCGGACGTTGTCTCTGTGTTTCTTTGTGTCCTTACCTCTTAGAGGATGCAAAAACACCTCAGGTCATATTGTCTTCATGTCAACAGGTAGGCCTATGTTCATTAATCATGTGACCGCAAACGCGTAGGCCTGCAGCACGAAAGAGCCTGCAGCACAAGCTAAGGTAGAATGTTTTTGTGGTGTGGCACTTCTTCTGAAGTGCGGTATTTACGCCCCAAGAGATAAGTAGATCCTAGTATTTATCCTAGTCAGCGATAGTTTAAACCGCAGCAGTCAGAGAGACAGGTAGGAGCGCCTGTCCTGGGCACTGGTTTTGGGGAGTGTTCATGTGCTATGTAACGTGCTAGGACCAAGTGACTAACAAGGTCCTCGTGGATGAAAAGACAGCCTCATCTCTCAGGCTGGACGCTTCTGGTGCATTTCACGTCCTCTAGAACAAAAAGCGAATGCTTTGGAACATTTGTGAAAATTATTCTGGATAATCATCTGTTGCAGATGTCATATTGATCAAAGTGTATTGTAACTGTTCTCTATTGAACAGTTTTACCCCCCAGAACATGTTTGATCATCACATAAGTCAGCACATTTTGAGCACATAAGTCAGCTCCCCATTTATCCATCTGTGCTACCCAGCACCCGGGGAGCAGTTGGGGTCAGCTGCCTCACTCAAGGGCACCTCAGGCCTGGGAATCAAACCCACGACCCCCCGGTCACAAGACTGGGTCCCTAACCACCATGACTGCCCCCTGTACTGTAGTGTAGCTGTACTGCTGAGGCTGATGTATGACACACAGTAAAAGAGTGCTCTGGGACATTTCTATAGTCATCAGAAAACTACAGTGTTGTACTGAAAACATGACTAAGCATTTTTTTCAGTGTTTGTAAACAATGACACATCATCGTGTCCTTCTGAAGGCACTGACAGGTTCATGAGCGCTTGTACATAGTCTGTTGTGTGCACATACAAATGAGCGTTAACATAGTGCAGTATTAAAACACTGCCACAGTTCTGTGTGCCTCTTGAGGGGTGAGAGAGGTGTGAGATGGAGTGAGAATGAGTATATGAGGATATGAGGGTGTGAGGGGTTGTGAGAGAGTGAGAGAGTGAGGGAGTGAGTGAGTGAGAGTGAGACTGAGGGAGTGAGAATGAGTGAGGGAGTGACAGTGAGACTGAGGGAGTGAGAATGAGTGAGGGAGTCAGGGAGTGAGAGTGAGGGAGTGAGAGTGAGAGAGTAAGAGTGAGAGAGTGAGAGTGAGGGAGTGAGTGAGAGTGAGAGTGAGGGGTCCAGTTGCAGGGCAGAGTACATGCACATTTCTCCTCTCTGGCTACTGCAGTCCCGTCTGCTGGTCACCAGTGAGGTCATGCATCAGCGCCTTGGCCACGCCCACAGCAGCTGGGTGGGGCTTTCCAGAGGCACCAATGCAAGGAGCAGACACCAGCTGCAGGAAAACAGATGCTGGCCCCTGAGCTGGATCAGACGCCGGCTGCTGGGATCGTCTGGTTTGGTCTGAATGCTGCTGCTCTCTGTGCCCATCACGCTGCTTCACTGCACCTGCTGCACTCACTGATCTGGGATCAGGAACTCTGGTCACAAGACTGGGTCCTTAACCACCGGATCTTGACTGCTGGGTCCCTAACCACCGGACCATGACTGCTGGGTCCCTAACCACCAGACCATGACTGCTGGGTCCCTAACCACCAGACCATGACTGCTGGGTCCCTAACCACCGGACCATGACTGCTGGGTCCCTAACCACCGGACCATGACTGCTGGGTCCCTAACCACCGGACCATGACTGCTGGGTCCCTAACCACCGGACCATGACTGCTGGGTGCCTAACCACCAGACCATGACTGCTGGGTCCCTAACCATCGGACCATGACTGCTGGGTCCCTAACCACCAGACCATGACTGCTGGGTCCCTAACCATCAGACCATGACTGCTGGGTCCCTAACCACCGGACCATGACTGCTGGGTCCCTAACCACTGGACCATGACTGCTGGGTCCCTAACCACCGGACCATGACTGCCCCCAACTACTGTAGTGTAACTGCTGAGGCTGATGTATGACACATGTATGATGTGTGAACCCCCTATATCCACATATATACAGTATCAGTGTGAACCCCTTATATCTACATATATACAGTATCAGTGTGAACCCCCTATATCCACATATATACAGAACCAGTGTGAACCCCCTATATCCACATATATACAGGACCAGTGTGAACCCCCTATATCCACATATATACAGGACCAGTGTGAACCCCCTATATCCACATATATACAGGACCAGTGTGAACCCCCTATATCCACATATATACAGGACCAGTGTGAACCCTTTATATCCACATATATACAGGACCAGTGTGAACCCCCTATATCCACATATATACAGGACCAGTGTGAACCCCCTATATCCACATATATACAGGACCAGTGTGAACCCCCTATATCCACATCTATACAGGACCAGTGTGAACCCCCTATATCCACATATATACAGGACCAGTGTGAACCCCTTATATCCACATATATACAGGACCAGTGTGAACCCCCTATATCCACATCTATACAGGACCAGTGTGAACCCCTTATATCCACATATATACAGGACCAGTGTGAACCCCTTATATCCACATATATACAGGACCAGTGTGAACCCCCTATATCCACATCTATACAGGACCAGTGTGAACCCCTTATATCCACATATATACAGGACCAGTGTGAACCCCCTATATCCACATCTATACAGGACCAGTGTGAACCCCCTATATCCACATATATACAGGACCAGTGTGAACCCCCTATATCCACATCTATACAGGACCAGTGAACCCCGTATATCCTGGATGCCCTAATAACCTCATCTCCTCCACCTTCACTGTGCCAGTTAGTGGGTGTTACAAAACTGCATAAACCTTTTATGAGTTCAGATCCATGCTGCCTACACTGCCGTGTACTGTATTAGCAATGTGGCTTGTAACAATTTGCATGAACCAATTTCCATGAGATGTAAATATGTAAGATTAGGTCTGCAGATGGGATCTTTTCTCCCACAGTTGGGACGGCTTTTATGTGCTGACATCACACTTGCTTTGTTTGTGTTTTGTGATCACGCCACTTTGACTGCAGAGAGTAATCCCCAGATTTTGTTTACATCTCAAGAAATAGAAAACAAACAAAACAAAGCGCATGCACTGAAGATCTTTATAAATATGAACTGATGAAATCTTGTGCTACCCTGCAGTGGTTTCTACTCTGCATGCCTTATTGAGCTTTGATTTCCTCTCCCTGTTCCATCCACATTGACACATGAGTCTTACTGGGGGCTTTGGTTAATCAGGCAGCTAATGAATGATCTCAAAGAGGCACAGATACACAGACCGGACAGTGAGACAGGCAGACAGAAGACGGGCCAGCCAGTTAGACAGACTAGATGGGCAGACAGACAAGCTGGTCAGACAGACAGTGTAACTAATTCTAGTGAGGAGCTGCATCAGGGTCAGCGCTGGAAGATAATGGATGTAGCAACTATCTAAACACGCTCACCAAGACAGCTCAATCCCTCCGTCCAGAGAACAGTGGATGAATGACATAGACTTGGGGGGAAACCAGAGAGAGAGAGAGAGAGAGAGAGAGAGAGAGAGAGAGAGAGAGAGAGAGAGAGAGATAAGGTAATAACTGGGTGCTGATGAATTGATAATATAATGGCTGAAGTTGGTGTGTTTATGCATGATCCATTGTGAGTTTGGCGTGTGTGTTTGGGCTGAACCAGAGGGGTTCTGTCTGCGTGTGTGTTTGGGCTGATCCAGAGGGGTTCTGTCTGCGTGTGTGTTTGGGCTGAACCAGAGGGGTTCTGTCTGTGGAGGGGACTGGTGGAACTCTCGCCACAGCACCGGGGTGTAGGGACATCCATCACCCCCTACACCCCCACCTCCATCTCCAACACACGCTCCCTCATCTGTCACAGCCCTCCCTCCCTCTCTTGCTTGTGTGTGTGTGTGTGTGTGTGTGTGTGTGTGTGTGTGTGTGTGTGTGTGTGTGTGGGTGTGTGTGTGTGTGGGGGGAATCTCCTCTCCACATGGCATTCATCTCACCGTGTACTTCACACACTTTCAAGGTCTTCCAGAGTTTGAAGGAAATGACTTAAAGCTTTGAAAACTTTTTTCAATGCCTGTGTCATGTTGTTTAGCTCAGACAGTTCAACCTGTTTAACATTGCTAAGTGGTTAGTAAATAAAAATAACATTATCTTTAATAAGATAATAAGAATACTCTTTAATCTTTAATTTTATATATTTTACATTTTTTTAAATATTGATAAAAATCATTCCTATGCACTGCATGACACATTTCTTCCGTGACAGAGACACATTAGATTTACCTGTCCTCCCCACCCCCCCGTCCTCCCCATCCCCCCCATCCTCCCCTGTCCTCCCCTGTCCCCCCTGTCCTCCCCACCCCCCTGTCTCCCCTGTCCTCTACCCAAACCAGGTCAAACATGCTATGAGTCATTCAGGAGACACTCCGAAGCACCAGCAGACATGGCGGTGGTGACCACAGTACTGCTGTGTGTGGACTGACCACAGTACAGCTGTGTGTGGACTGACCACAGTACAGCTGTGTGTGGACTGACCACAGTATTGCTGTGTGTGGACTGACCACGGTATTCCTGAGTGTCTGGGCTGGTCACAGTGCAGTCTCGTGTCTGGACATGTCCCCCGCAGGGCTGTCCCCATATCACTCCTGGTTTAAAGAAAGAAAGAAAAGGATGATACATTGTCATCCCAGAGAATAGACAGATCTCTTTTCCTGGTGTATGCGTTTGTGAGCCCTGACCTTTGTACACGCTGGTTGTTTCCGAGATTCAGAGATGATCGATGAATCCTATTGGCTCCCACTGATCCATGTCTCTTTTGTCCAGGGGGACGCTTGGCCGCCCGAGGACGTGTTTGACCTTCAGGAAGAAAAGGGTAAAAAAGAAAGGGAATAGGACAGAGGAATAGAAGATGTGAAGGAAATGGTCACGTGGACACAGCCATTCTTAAACGGAGCCGTGGGTTAGCAGAGCCATTACTCCACCTGTCACCTCCACCTGTCACCTGTTCTACATTCGAGACTCAACCCTACGACAGGGACACACTCTGGAGCTGGGACAGACTGGTGATCAGAGATGGAGTCCAGTAGTGTCCATGGTGACCCAGGCCCCGCCCCCTCCCTATTCAAACAGGTGTGCATGCAGATTGATGGGCGGTGTCTTCTGTTTCTGCTCCATGCTGACAGCTCCGTGGTCGTTAGCAGCGTGTGTTTTAGCCTGCTCACCACGCCGCTCTGCACAGACAGCCCACCGCTTCACCCTGGCCATCCCCGGCATCGTGGCTACACACCGCCATCCGAACAGCCTAGAGGAAGGACTGAGGGCTCTGCCCGACAGGTTCAGCCACCGAGGTTAGGGGACATATCTGATGTTGCGCTGCGCTTTTAAAGGGGATATTATTTTCAGTACTGAAGAGGAGGTGCAGGACCAGGTTCAGGGTTCAAGGTTCAAGGTTCAGGGTTTCTCAGGTGTGAACAGACAGTAACCGCAAGCATTGTGAGCTTTTATCTCCTATTTTCAGCAGCGGTCTGACCCGCTGAAGTCCCGATGAAGACATGCCATCATGCGCACATGCTGAATCCATTTACATTCAGAGGCAGCCAGCCTCAAACTTGCCCAATTCTTCTGCCAAAGCTGTTTTTTCTCCAGCTCTGTCTTCCCGTGTGTAATGACTGGCCCTGTCACCTAGTGTGTGCGTCTGCCAGTGATAAGGGTGTTCAGGAAGGCAGCTTTGACTGTCATCCCATTACAAAAGAGAAAAATCCCTGCTTCTGTGTGTGTGTGTGTGTGTGTGTGTGTGTGTGTGTGTGTGTGTTTGTGTGTATATATGTGTGTGCACACAACTGTCTAAGAGTGAATGTGCATGAGAGACCCACGCCCCCCCCCCCCACACACACACACAAACACATACACACACACACACACAGTGACACATAGAGAGGTCACTACATTTACCCACAATCCTCACGCAGCCTTTTAAATGTTAAGCGATGTAAATGAGTTCTGCAGTTATCATGCTGCTATCTCTCCCTGATCCCCCTGGGGACACACAGCGCTGACCCCTCCGGGGACACACAGCCCTGACCCCCCCGGGGACACACAGCCCTGACCCCCCCCGGGGACACACAGCCCTGACCCCCCCAGGGACACACAGCCCTGACCCCCCCGGGGACACACAGCCCTGCTCTAATATGTTTATTGTTAAAGAGAAGCTTGATTGATCGGCCTGCCTCTCCCAGCAGGTCCTCCAGTGCCATCTTCTGGACGTCCACGCAGGGCTGTTCACCCTCCTCTCCTCCCCAGGAGGGTGAGGGGGTGAGGGGGGACAGATGGGAGTTGGGAAACCTGAATATCTCGCAACACAAGGAGAGCTCAGGGGAACGGTGGTATCCCAGAGCAACCAGACCCTACACGCAGGTGCAGAATGAGATTCATATCAGCCACTCGAGTTCTGCTGTTCTGAGAGAGGCAGAATAAAACAACAAAAAAGAGAAAACACACAAGGAAGGAAAACGAGGCGAAGGCGCCAATCAGTGACCAGTAACCAGTGACCAGTGACCAGTAACCAGTGACCAGTAACCAGTGACCAGTGACCAGTAACCAGTGACCAGTAACCAGTAACCAGTGACCAGTAACCAGTGACCAGTGACCAGTGACCAGTGACCAGTGACCAGTGACCAGTAACCAGTGACCAGTGACCAGTGACCAGTAACCAGTGACCAGTGACCAGTGACCAGTAACCAGTAACCAGTGACCAGTGACCAGTAACCAGTGACCAGTGGTGGTCCATTGAGATGTGCAGTAAGCGATGTAAGCGATGTGCATCGCTTTTGGTTTCAGTCCTGCATAGCAGCATTCATTAACAGGGAGACTCATTAGTGAGATCAGGAACCGTTTAGGAACGCAACCCTGTAGAAGCTCCATCTCCTCCGGCTTGAGGCGGCGTGACACAGCGCTGGAGGACACGATGCTGGAGGCCACGATGTTGGAGGACACGACGTTGGAGGAAACGATGCTGGAGGACACGATGCTGGAGGACACGATGCTGGAGGACACGGCGCTGGAGGACACGATGTTGGAGGACACAATGTTGGAGGACACGACACTGGAGGACACAACACTGGAGGACACGACACTGGAGGACACGACACTGGAGGACACAACACTGGAGAACACGACACTGGAGAACACGACACTGGAGGACACAACACTGGAGGACAACACGGCACTGGAGGACACGATGCTGGAGGACAGCACTCGCGATTCCACAGCTGCTCAGCTCTGCACAGAAGAACAACGACCAGCCTGACCAGCCTGTCTGGACTGCAGGGGAAGTGTAGATCATACAGGAAACTCGGGGATTTGTAAGCTGCTGTATTCTGAGGGTTTAAATTTCAAAGACATCAGTGAAAAAAGAGTGTGGGCTTTGTTCCCACCGTGTGTAGTTACGGGTGGTGAGAGACTGCAGAACGTTATTACAGTAACTTGGATGATGGAGCATCCAGCCCCACACGGTTTAGAGAGGACCTCACATTCAGACGTGTGGAGAGGACCTCACATTCAGACATGTGGAGAGAACCTCACATTCAACCACATTCAAGACAGCAGGAATCTTCTCAGAATGGCTGGATGGTGATTAGTAGCCTGGCTGGTCATTATGTCTCAGACAGGAATATGAGCCAGGCACTTCTGCTGGGCAGGCCCTTTTACATTTACATTTACATTTATGGCATTTAGCAGACGCTCTTATCCAGAGCGACTTACAAAAGTGCTATGTAGTTGCTTGGAATCTCCAAGGTAGAATAGATAGATAGCACTTTTGCTGTGCGGGCCCTTTTGCTGGGTGGGGCCTTCTGCTGGGCGGGTCCTTCTACTGGGTGGATCTTTCTGCTGGGTGGGTCCTTCTGCTGGGCGGGCCCTTTCAGTGCCTGCTGGAAGAGCCACAGATGCCCACTCAAAGCCTTTGTTTTTCCAACAGGCATGTTGGCGGGCATCCGAGCAGCCAATATGAAAGCAGTGGGCAGGTGATGGGTAAAGCCCTGAGCAAACTCTCTAATCAGCTGCGAAGACAATGCAGATGTGGCTGGATGTGTGTGTGTGTGTGTGTGTGTGTGTGTGTGTGTGTAATAAAGGTTAATAAGGAAGTCTGGTCTTGCCACACACACCGTCACTTCCCCTGCAGAACGTGACTCCAACAGATCCAGCATGCTGCGCGGGAATATGCTGGAATTTCAATGGCATAGTTAGTATGCACTTGTCATATGGTTTTTATTAGTATTCTATCATAGTTAGTATGCACTTGTCATATGGTTTTTATTAGTATTCTATCATAGTTAGTATGCACTTGTCATATGGTTTTTATTAGTATTCTATCATAGTTAGTATGCACTTGTCATATGGTTTTTATTAGTATTCTATCAGGCCAATGGGGTGTGAGAGGGCCAGCTGTCTCCACGGTGACTCTCGGGGTGGAGTTCCGGAATGTGACAGGCTGTCACACCTCCCGCCCACTTCAGGCATCTGGGCTAAGGTAGCAGGTACTGAGGTAGGACGGGTGGATGTGTGGACGGGTGGATGTGTGGACAGGTGGATGTGTGGACAGGTGGATGTGTGGACAGGTGGATAGGTGAATGGATGGATGTGTGGGCAGGTGGATAGGTGAATGGATGGATGTGTGGATGTGTGGATGGGTGGATGTGTGGACAGGTGGATGGGTGAATGGATGGATGTGTGGATGGGTGGATGTGTGGATGTGTGGACAGGTGGATGGGTGGATGTGTGGACAGGTGGATGGGTGAATGGATGGATGTGTGGATGGGTGGATGTGTGTATGTGTGGATGTGTGGACAGGTGGATGTGTGGATAGGTGGATAGGTGGATATGTGGATGGGTGAGTGGTTGGATGAATGGATGTGTGTGTGTGGGTGGGTTGATGGGTGGATGTGAGTATCTGTAAGAGTTGAAGAATGTGAGAGGTGAAGAGTGTGAGAGGTGAAGAGTGAGAGGTGAAGAATGAGAGGTGAAGAATGTGAGAGATGAAGAGTGTGAGAGGTGAAGCAAGAGAGAGGTGAAGAGTGAGAGGTGAAGTATGAGAGGTGAAGAGTGAGAGGTGAAGAGTGAGAGGTGAAGTGTGTGAGTGGTGAAGAGTGAGAGGTGAAGAGTGTGAGGTGAAGAGTGTGAGGTGAAGAGTGTGAGAGGTGAAGTGTGAGAGGTGAAGAGTGAGAGGTGAAGAGTGTGAGAGGTGAAGAGTGAGAGGTGGAGAGTGTGAGAGGTGGAGAGTGTGAGAGGTGGAGAGTGTGGGAGGTGAAGTGTGAGGTGAAACGTGAGAGGTGAAGAGTGAGAGAACTGAAGTGTGAGAGGTGAAGAGTGAGAGAACTGAAGTGTGAGAGGTGAAGAGTGTGAGAGGTGAAGAGTGTGAGAGGTGAAGAGTGAGAGGTGAAGAGTGTGAGAGGTGAAGAGTGAGAGGTAAAGAGTGTGAGGTGAGGTGTGAGAGGTGAAGAATGAGAGGTGAAGAGTGTGAGAGGTGAAGAGTGAGAGGTGAAGTGTGTGAGTGGTGAAGAGTGAGAGGTGAAGAGTGAGAGGTGAAGAGTGTGAGGTGAGGTGTGAGAGGTGAAGAATGAGGTGAAGAGTGTGAGAGGTGAAGAGTGAGAGGTGAAGAGTGAGAGGTGGAGAGTGTGAGAGGTGGAGAGTGTGAGAGGTGGAGAGTGTGGGAGGTGAAGTGTGTGAGGTGAGGTGTGAGAGGTGAAGAATGAGGTGAAGAGTGTGAGAGGTGAAGTGTGAGAGGTGAAGAGTGAGAGGTGGAGAGTGTGAGAGGTGGAGAGTGTGAGAGGTGAAGTGTGAGGTGTGAAGAGTGAGAGAACTGAAGTGTGAGAGGTGAAGAGTGTGAGAGGTGAAGAGTGTGAGAGGTGAAGAGTGAGAGAGGTGAAGAGTGAGAGAGGTGAAGAGTGTGAGAGGTGAAGAGTGTGAGAGGTGAAGAGTGAGAGGTAAAGAGTGTGAGGTGAGGTGTGAGGTGAAGAATGAGAGGTGAAGAGTGTGAGAGGTGAAGAGTGAGAGGTGAAGAGTGTGAGAGGTGAAGTGTGAGAGGTTGAGTGTGAGAGGTTGATTGTGAGAGGTGAAGAGTGAGAGGTGAAGAGTGAAAGAACTGAAGTGTGAGAGGTGAAGAGTGAGAGAGGTGAAGAGTGAGAGAGGTGAAGAGTGTGAGAGGTGAAGAGTGTGAGAGGTGAAGTGTGACAGGTGAAGTGTGAGAGGTTGAGTGTGAGAGGTTAAGAGTGAGAGGTGAAGAGTGAGAGGTGTAAATGTGAAGGAAATCTATAGGAGGGGCAAGCAACTGCATGTGTCACCACAGAATATCAGAACATCCGAGTATCAGAATGTCAGAGTATCAGAACATCAGAATATCAGAATGTCAGAGTATCAGAACATCAGAATATCAGAACATCCGAGTATCAGAATATCAGCAAGCGTTTTCAGAGATTAAGAACGTCTGAAGCTACAGATTACAAATACACTTGCTATGAACACCCTTATAATGATAGAGAAGGGGTTTCCACCAGCACAGAGATGTGCAGAAATAGTGAATTGCAAAGATAACTAAACTACGTCAGCTGAGATGTGTGGCTAAAACGGGCTTTTCACTGTTAATACCCAAAATGTTGTGCCTATAAACCGTTTGCAGGCTCTGACACAGCACCACCATTAACGTGTGTGTGTGTGAGTGAGTGTGTGTTTGTGTGTGTGTGTTTCTGTGTGTGTTTGTGTTTGTGTGTGAGT
>NW_027506894.1:893189-898189 GCF_052324685.1 Brachyhypopomus gauderio
CAGTAATTACACCACTACATCAATACTGCACTGATGTCAATACTACACCAGTAATTACACCACTACATCAATACTGCACTGATGTTAATATTACACCAGTAATTACACCACTACATCAATACTGCACTGATGTCAATACTACACCAGTAATTACACCACTACATCAATACTGCACTGATGTCAATACTACACCAGTAATTACACCACTATATCAATACTGCACTGATGTTAATATTACACCAGTAATTACACCACTACATCAATACTGCACTGATGTCAATACTACACCAGTAATTACACCACTACATCAATACTGCACTGATGTAGTTATGTCAAAATTACACCAGTAATTACACCATGAGACGAGACACTGTGAGATGAGATGCAGTGAGACGAGACATTGATATGAGACACCGTGAGCTTCACTGAATGACTGAATGCCACAGCAACATACATGATAATCTGATGGAATTATCCTCACGTTAATCTGACTGTATAGTGTGTTCTGGTTGGCTGTTGTCAGAACCCTTTCACAGCACCAGAGCCTGAACCCTCATGCCTCACCTGTTATGAAACACCCCCCCCCCTCCCCCGTCCCTGTGGGAAACAGGTGTCCCACTTTCTCTAAGGAAACTGCTCTTGAAGTCACGTTACACCAACCTGTTTTATCACCCACCACTTCTTAAAATACATTTTTTTAATGTAAAAAGTAGCCAGCATCTAGACATATATGAGCAGGTATCTGAACCCACATATACTCAAGGGTCAGCCCGTGTGAGACAGGGAAGAGCGGTCAATAACAGTGTCCCACACAACTAGAGGACAAACACAGAGTCGTGTTGATGTTCAATTTGCCATGTTCATCGATGACCAGCTCCCTTTTTCATACTGTGTATAATCTGGGATTATGGTAATTATCTTAGATGCTCAGAGCTTAATTTATAGTTGCAGATTGCTGGCTTGAGTCCTGCTGGACTCCTCTAACCTCCTGATGAAGTGAACACATGTCTGATCTGCCCTGTGTGGCTTAGCAGAGAGAACACACACACACACACACACACCTGCTCGCTCACAGAAATAAAAACAGACATTTGTTTGGTTGTATTTTGCCCAGAACTTCACACGAGGATGAGTGGTTAACAGGTCTGAGTCTTTAGTAAGACAGATGTGTTGTGAGCAGGAGGGTGACAGCATGTCCTGATTAATTCAGGTTCTCTCACAGCACATTACTGTCATTACTGAGGGCTGAAGGAACCACACACACGTCAGTTACACAGTAGTGACACTCCGTACAGCATGCCTTAACCAGCACTCTTACAGCTGAGATTACTGAGAGTAATGAGAGTAATGAGAGTAATGCTCCTGCTGGATTTGCTACAGACAGTAAATCATAAAGGGGTAAAGGGGTAGGTAGTCCAGTGAGTGTCTGTGAATCTGCAGTGCATGTGCAGTCTGCTAATCCCTGGATGTCTGCATCACCCCCCGGTCACCCCCTCTGCTCCCTGCCCTGGACAGGACTGTGTTGGGGGCAGGGGGGGTGTGATGGGGCAGGAGGGGTGTGATGGGGTAGGAGGGGTGTGATGGGGCAGGAGGGGTGTGTTGGGGGCAGGAGGGGTGTGATGGGTAGGAGGGGTGTGTTGGGGGCAGGAGGGGTGTGTTGGGGGCAGGAGGGCTGTGCTGGGGGCAGGAGGGGTGTGATGGGGCAGGAGGGGTGTGATGGGGTAGGAGGGCTGTGCTGGGGGCAGGAGGGGTGTGTTGGGGGTAGGAGGGGTGTGATGGGGTAGGAGGGGTGTGATGGGGGCAGGAGGGGTGTGATGGGGTAGGAGGGGTGTGTTGGGGGCAGGAGGGGTGTGTTGGGGGCAGGGGGGGTGTGATGGGGCAGGAGGGGTGTGTTGGGGGCAGGAGGGGTGTGTTGGGGGCAGGAGGGCTGTGCTGGGGGCAGGAGGGGTGTGATGGGGCAGGAGGGGTGTGATGGGGTAGGAGGGCTGTGCTGGGGGCAGGAGGGGTGTGTTGGGGGTAGGAGGGGTGTGATGGGGTAGGAGGGGTGTGATGGGGTAGGAGGGCTGTGCTGGGGGCAGGAGGGGTGTGTTGGGGGTAGGAGGGGTGTGATGGGGTAGGAGGGGTGTGATGGGGGCAGGAGGGGTGTGTTGGGGCAGGAGGGGTGTGTTGGGGCAGGAGGGGTGTGATGGGGCAGGAGGGGTGTGTTGGGGCAGGAGGGGTGTGTTGGGGGCCGGAGGGGTGTGATGGGGCAGGAGGGGTGTGATGGGGCAGGAGGGGTGTGTTGGGGCAGGAGGGGTGTGATGGGGGCAGGAGGGGTGTGATGGGGCAGGAGGGGTGTGATGGGGTAGGAGGGCTGTGCTGGGGGCAGGAGGGGTGTGTTGGGGGTAGGAGGGGTGTGATGGGGTAGGAGGGGTGTGTTGGGGGCAGGAGGGGTGTGATGGGGCAGGAGGGGTGTGATGGGGCAGGAGGGCTGTGCTGGGGGCAGGAGGGCTGTGCTGGGGGCAGGAGGGTCACTCCACTGGAACAACGTCATTGACTTTCAGCATTTGGCTTAGAATGCAAGAATGAAATTAAATTATAGAGTGTAGAGATAAGAGACCAGCTCACACGAAGAACAGCTCTATTAATGAGTAAAGTGGGGACCATTACACCATAGGAGTGTGTGTGTGTGTGTGTGTGTGTGTGTGGTCATACTGTATAAATGTAAATTTAAATGTGCCATATTTTGTCAATTGTGATTTTTTTACACCGCAATCGAAATTTGTCCTCCGCTTTTAACCCATCTGTGCAGTTAAACACACACACACACACACTAGTGATTACTAGAGGGCTGTGGTGCACATGTGCCCAGAGCGGTGGGCAGTCCTAGCCCGGCACCCAGGGAGCAGTTGGCGTTAGGTGCCTTGGTCAAGGGCACCTCAGTCATGGCCTCAGGTCTGGGAATCGAACCCACGACCCTCCGGTCACAAGACCAGTTCCCTACCACCAGGCTATGACTGCCCCTGAGTGTATAAATCTACACTCAGGCTCTGTCCTGTTCTATGAATGTGCTAGCACACAGATATATAGACCTGTCTGACCTCCCTGACCTCCCTGACCTCTCTGACCTCTCTGACCTCTCTGACCTCCCTGACCTCCCTGACTTTTCCAACAACACAAGAGAGGAAGTATTCACCAAGGTCCAAAGACTCCCTCTGCTGTGTGGTTTTCATTCTTAAATATATGTATTTTATAACATAAGGTAAACACCCCTCGGTCATATATCAGTGTGAAACATGGTGCGTAAGTCCTCAGTGTTTATTGTGATATAATCAGCGTTCATTGTCCACGCTGTTACCATGGCAGCTGTCGCAAGGGAAGTCTCACATACTTAAAGAGTGTGTGACCACAAGTGAAGAAACATGGCATAGAGAGACTGAAGAGGACTGAACAAAGGAGAGAGAGAGAGGGAGAAAGGGAGGGAGAGAGAGGGAGGGAGGGAGGGAGAGAGAGAGAAGGAGGGAGAGAGAGGGAGGAAGGGAGGGAAAAAGGGGGAGAGAGAGAGAGGGAGAGAGGGAGAGAGAGAGAGAGAGAGAGGGAGAGAGAGAGAGAGAGGGAGAGAGAGAGAGAGAGAGAGAGAGAGAGGGAGAGAGAGAGAGAGGGAGAGACTGTGAGGAGAAAGCATTAGTTGAGTATTGATCTTAGTCACACAGCTATCAGCTCTGAACACTGAAAGGTCATTCGTCCCTCAAGTTCTTCTCCCTCAGCCAATCATGGAGAGGCAGATACACAGTGGGGACACGTGTGCATCAGTGTGTTAACTGCACCAGTGTGTTAACTGCAGCAGTGTGCACCAGTGTGTTAACTGCACCAGTGTGTTAACTGCACCAGTGTGCACCAGTGTGTTAACTGCACCAGTGTGTTAACTGCACCAGTGTGCACCAGTGTGTTAACTGCACCAGTGTGTTAACTGTACCAGTGTGCACCAGTGTGTTAACTGCAGCAGTGTGCACCAGCGTGTTAACTGCACCAGTGTGTTAACTGCACCAGTGTGCACCAGCGTGTTAACTGCACCAGTGTGTTAACTGCACCAGTGTGCACCAGTGTGCACCAGTGTGTTAACTGCATCAGTGTGTTAACTGCACCAGCATGTTAACTGCACCAGTGTGACATCACAAATCATAACGGTTTCCGCTCAAAACAAAAACCATTTGTAGAGTGACATGACACTGAAGGAACCGTAAAACACTGCAGTGGATGAACCCTCACCCAGTCACCACAAACCCTCACCCAGTCACCACAAACCCTCACCCAGTCACCATGAACCCTCACCCAGTCACCACAAACCCTCACCCAGTCACCACAAACCCTCACCCAGTCACCATGAACCCTCACCCAGTCACCACGAACCCTCACCCAGTCACCACAAACCCTCACCCAGTCACCACGAACCCTCACCCAGTCACCACGAACCCTCACCCAGTCACCATGAACCCTCACCCAGTCACCACAAACCCTCACCCAGTCACCACGAACCCTCACCCAGTCACCACAAACCCTCACCCAGTCACCACGAACCCTCACCCAGTCACCACAAACCCCAGTCACCACAAACCCTCACCCAGTCACCACAAACCCTCACCCAGTCACCATGAACCCTCACCCAGTCACCACAAACCCTCACCCAGTCACCACGAACCCTCACCCAGTCACCACAAACCCTCACCCAGTCACCATGAACCCTCACCCAGTCACCACAAACCCTCACCCAGTCACCATGAACCCTCACCCAGTCACCACAAACCCTCACCCAGTCACCAAGAACCCTCACCCAATCACCACGAACCCTCACCCAGTCACCATGAACCCTCACTGAGTCACCACAAACCCTCACCCAGTCACCACAAACCCTCACCCAGTCACCAAGAACCCTCACCCAGTCACCACAAACCCTCACCCAGTCACCATGAACCCTCACCCAGTCACCACGAACCCTCACCCAGTCACCACAAACCCTCACC